>NC_084738.1:217547-269478 GCF_033978785.1 Entelurus aequoreus
TTCAGGATGCCAGAGTGACGGTTATTTTGATGCATGGTCAAAGGAAATGCGTGCGCGACCTATGTAGTCAACGGATACAATATTGCTCATATCTATCTCGGTATGACATTTGGTTTTGTGTTGTGTTTTGTGATTTAATATCCTCAAAATGTGTTTTGACATCTTTCAAAAAAAATGCATAATGGAAAATCCTGTTTTATAGGAAGGACTTGTAATAATATTTCACCTGTTGTATCAAAAAGGACAGCAAGTGGCACTACTGGGTATTAAAAATGTACCTTCAAGCACGTACATTTTTCTGTTGTTTGTGATAATAACTGTGGCTTATTGACGATCATAACAGCAGTTATATTGGCTGAATGTCTTGTCACCAGATTGTATTTTTGAGGGGGATATTGAAGTAAATAGAGAGGCATAAACATACTTAACAAGGAAATAGTGTATGTAAAATAATGTCAGGCAGAGTCAAGCACAATATATAAGATTAATGTAGTCGAAAACTACAGACTTGATAGTTCTTGATATTCCTGAGACATCAACAAGGAAAAGTACCTTCCATATGAGGACCGGCGAACAAGGTAGGACTGAAATCATGGTCCCAATACAGAAAACCATTGCATTTTATAGAGAGCTAAATACTAAAGTCCGTGAACATTGTTCCAAAGTCTGATTTTTTTGTTAATTTAAAGTGCATACAAAAGTAAACATTGACAGGTGCAAAGGCAGCAATATATTATAAAACAAGACGGCAGCTAAAGAAAGACTTCCCAATTCATCCCCGAAAAAACCTTAGCCAGGTGAACAGCTGATTTTACGACTTCCGGTGCTGACGTAAGACAACCCGCGTCTTATATGTGACCATAGGATGAACAAATACACCACGGTACTAAGGCTATAGTGGCCATTAACAGTTAGCTTCTACAGCTGGGTTGCCCAAAGTGCGGCACAGGGGCCATCCGTGGTCCGTGACTCGTATTTCATCGGCCTTAAGCACATTAAAAAAAACAAAAAAATACAGATCTCATTTGGACCCCTGGTGGTGAAATCTATCAAAATTATGGTTGGTCCCAAAAAGGAGGGATTTTTCAAATTGTCTGTGTGTCGTTTTTAAAAGTGCTCCCCCTCTGGTCAACATATGAAATAACAAGTGTGTGTCAAAATTTGAAGTGCTCCCCCTCTGGCCAACATATGTAATAACAAGTGTGTGTAAGAAATTGAAATGCGCCCCCTTTGGCCAAAATTATAAAAAATAAAATAATGCATATAGAGTTATACTGTAATAACTTGAAGTAAATAATGAAGATTAAAAACCGATTACAAAAAAAAAATTACACAAAAATAATTTACTAAAAGCTTACCGTTGTGTTCCCTAATTTTTTTTTTTTCAATGTACGTGAATGAAGGTATGTGTTGCTGAGCCCGACTTGGACATTATCTGGACTGGACCTGGTTTTAAAAACCCTTTAAACAAATCTAATTTTCATTTACAACCTGGTCTGGTGAAGATAGGGTCCTTTTTTATTTATTTTTTTGTATTTATTTTTTTAAAATAAAATAAAATCAGATAAATAAACACACATTTTCTTGGATAAAAAAGAAAGTAAAACAATATAAAAATAAATACATAAGAAAATAGTAATTAATGAAAATGTTAGTGGACCAGCAACACATACAATCATGTGTGCTTCAGGGACTGTGTCCCTTGTAGAAGTGTTGTCCATGTTGTGGGAACCAGAATATTGGTAGCAGAAAGAAACAACCCCTTTTGTGTGAGTGGGTGTGTATGAGTGTGAATGGGGGAGGGAGTTCTTTTTGGGTTGATGCACTAGTTGAAAGTGTATTTTGTGTTTTTTCTATGTTGATTTAATAATAATAATAATAAAAAAAGCTTACCTTTTTTATATTTGCATAGTGTGTCTATATTACTAATGTTGCAAATACAAATCTTTATATATCTAGAAAGGGTGTTCCTAAAGAGGTAGGCATTTTTAGGAGGTCTCAAGAAGGTACAAAATACAAAAATGTGTGTGTGTGCGTGTGTGTGTGCCAGCATTTTTCTCGCTTCAGAGCATAATGTCTATCGAAATCCACCACAATCACTTAGTGTACTCCACTACCCCACTTTATATATGGCCTTTTAAATGCTTTCGTCGAAGACCTGCTCATTTTTATTGTGGTTCTTTATTGGTAAGATTTGTGATGATTTTCAAATGCACTCATGATTTGTGGCTAATTAGGCCAAGAGTTTGTTGGCCCACAAAGATGCACGTTTGCTCGGGGGCAGCATGTTCGAGTGAAACGAAGGCCACAATGCACTCAAGGACAAAAACTCCTTTTCAGACACGGAGTGACGGCGATACGGTGTATTACAGAGTTCACATAAAAATAAAATAGATTGTCCTGTTACCGATAACTTAGATATTATCTGATACTCGGGCCAAAGCGGTACTTTTGAAACGCTGATGGTACTTTATTGGTGCTTGAACTGGTACTTTAAAACAACAACTTTTTATTAGGGATGTCCGATAATGACTTTTTGCCGATATCCGATATTCCGGTATTGTCCAACTCTTTAATTACTGATACCGATATCAACCGATACCGATATCAACCGATACTGATATATACAGTCGTGGAATTAACACATTATTATGCCTAATTTGGACAACCAGGTGTGGTGAAGATAAGGTCCTTTTTAAAAGAAATTATAAAATAAAATAAGATAAATAAATTAAAAACATTTTCTTGAATAAAAAAGAAAGTAAAACAATATAAAAACAGTTACATAGAAACTAGTAATGAATGAAAATTAGTAAAATTAACTGTTAAAGGTTAGTACTATTAGTGGAACAGCAGCACGCACAATCATGTGTGCTTACGGACTGTATCCCTTGCAGACTGTATTGATATATATTGATATATAATGTAGGAACCAGAATATTAATAACAGAAAGAAACAACCCTTTTGTGTGAATGAGTGTGAATGAGTGTAAATGGGGGAGGGAGGTTTTTTGGGTTGGTGCACTAATTGTAAGTGTATCTTGTGTTTTTTATGTTGATTTAATAAAAAAACAACAAAAAAACCCCCCAAAAAACCCCCGATACCGATAATAAAAAAAACGATACCGATAATTTCCGATATTGCATTTTAAAGCATTTATCGGCCTATCATATCAGCAGGCCGATATTATCGGACATCTCTACTTTTTATGACATGCAAGTTGAACAGACTAGTAATTAAAATACTTCAAAAATATTGCAAATATTAAAACAAAGTAGCGTATTTTCCGAACTATAAGTGACATCGGTATAAAAGCAGCACCCACTAAATTTTAGAATAAAAAAATAATAAAAAAATCATATATTAGCCGCCCTGGAGTATAAGCCACAGATATATACTGGTACGTTGTAAAATTAAATATTTATTTACATACCTTAATTGTTTCCAAACGGTGCCTGTAACCCGGCAGTAAAACGGCTGATCAAACAAAACGTAAAAGTCACTGATGTCTTTAATAAATCCTATGAGATTAAGAACATTTTCTTTTTTAATAAGGGTCAAGATGCTTGTTAGGATTCTTCTTTCTTGTACTTAGTGAACACAGATTAAACAGTTTCCTAAAGTGGACCATTTTAGTACATTGCTTAACTTATTTGCTTAATCCATTCAGTAATTTAGCCGTTAGCGAAGAAAAACCTATAGAATAGCCGCGCCTTTGTATAAGCCGCAGGGTTCAAAGCATGGGAAAAAAGTAGCGTCGTATAGTCTAGAAAATACAGTATTCATTCTGCATAATTCAAGCAGACATTCTGAATATAACTCAAGTTGATATATTGAAGGAAAAAAAATCAATTTTTTTGCTCATCCTCTACAATCCCTATGTGACGTCTTTCCATTTCATGTGCGTTATGAATATTGAAAACCTGCTTGTACAAGGCGGCTAACAATGCAGGTAAGGGGAAAAAACATGCAAAAAAAGCCAACGACACTCCATTTACATGCCTTGACCGACTTGCTTAGCGACATTTTTATCACAAGAGCTAACAAAGAGGAACTACTTTTATGACGTTGTGTCGTCGTGACACATCGCCTTGCTCACACTGCTCCATCGGCCACGAGCAAGCAGCCACCTATTAGCCAGTAGCTAGTTTAAGCTGCTAATAACGTTGATTATTAGAAGATAAAATAAAGAAGAAGCATGAGCTGCTTCTGTATTGTCTTTAGATTAAGAAAAGTTCATTTTAAATTATAAGTCATACATCTTACCTGTATAGTAGAAGATTGTGGCACCAAGCTGAGAAGCTGGTCAACTTTAAAAACCCACAACTTGATACTACGTGGTTGATTCAAACTAGATCCAAACCCCTTTCTGATTGCGAATTTGGCAACATTTGAAGATGAGAATCCCATTTGACATGTTCAGGTTCTAAGGTGGTCAGCTCAGTGGCCTTGTGGTCAGGGGCGTCACTAGCTTTTAAGGACAGGGGGGGCTTAGCCCCCAGGAGATGCACAGGATGCGAGCGACCGTAGCGCACGAGCACAAAACTTCACAGACGGCTAACAAAGACTTAGAAATTAATCATTTTTATCATTATTATTTCAGTCTGTTTTTTTTCAATGTGTGTTCAGTACAACAACAAACATGGGTTTGCACAGTGACATTTTGTTTACAGCATCAACAAGAAACAATTACTTGCATGATCCTTCAAGATACACTGAAACACAATGAAAGTCGTGGCATTAGCCTCTATGCTATTCATTCACAACATAGAGGCTAATGCCACCACTTTAGCTCACAATACAATAATTTTTTGTTCCCAAATATTTTGAAGTTGCACAGATTACATTTTGGGCACATTTGTGACTAAAATTGTTGTAAATTCAAGCCCTGGAAATATTACTTAATTACTTGAATTAAAGTAATACCTGGATCGGGATAATTTGGCTTGTATATAATATATATATATATATATATATATATATATATATATATATATATATATATATATATATATATATATATATATATATATATATATATATATATATATATATATATATATATTATGGCAAGCCGTTAAGGAAATTAAATATATATGGAAGTCTGAATAGAAATGAGAAACTTTTATATATACTGTAAATAAGAAAGACTTAGAGTCCGTCTGCTGATCTGAAAAAGAGCCAACGCTGTCAAAGAGCTGAGGGACCATCTTCAAAGTGCAATGCTAAAACAAATAATGCAAACAATAAAATGTAACTTCCAGGGCTTGAGATTAACGTAGTCCCGTCGTCCCGGGGATGGTTAAAAAATTCACGGGACGAAATTAAATGCTCCCCGGGACGATGGCTTTTAACCATTTTTTTTCATTTTCTTTTCATGTATTTATTCATTTTACATTTTATATTAAATGTCTTGGTTTTTCCACCCTCTGAAAATCCTATGAAATGTTTAACAAGCCATCCAATAATAATACAACAGCTATTAATGTAACAATACAATAAAACAAATATATTTAATGATATTTTTTTCATTATTTTAACAATAGGCTAATGTATATTACTTTATATAGATTCCACAAGAAACACAAAAGTTAAAAACTAAATTATTCACAATTGCAGACACAAGGTTCTTGTTCTGCAGTGCTGTGTGCTAATGTGCTTCGTACACCTGCAGGACCACAAGCAAGGTCGCATAGAAAATGCGGACTGGATTTTGAGTGATGTGGGCATTTTCTATATGAACAAGTGGAATGGATTGGATACCGACGCACTAAAGGGGCTCTCTACCTTACACTATGAAGTGAGGGGAAACTGAGTGAATAATGACAGGTTATATGATTCTTTATTTAAACTCATATTTGGGCCACTTTATAATGAATATGTTGGCATGTATTTGTAAAAAAAAAAAAAAAAATTTTTTTTTTTAACACCAAATTATTTAGGGGGGCTTAAGAACATTTTAGGGGGGCTTGAGCCCCCCTAAAATAGGCCTAACAACGCCAATGCTTGTGGTTAAAGTGTCCGCCTTGAGATCGGTAGGTCGTGAGTTCAAACCCCGGCCGAGTCATACCAAAGACTATAAAAACGGGACCCATTACCTCCCAGCTTGGCACTCAGCATCAAGGGTTGGAATTGGGGGTTGAATCACCAAATTGATTTCTGAGCGCAGCCACCGCTGCTGCTCACTGCTCCATACTTGCCAACCCTCCCGATTTTTCCGGGAGACTCCCGAACTTCAGTACCCCTCCCGAAAATCTCCCGGGGCAACCATTCCCCCGAATTTCTCCCTATTTTCACCCGGACAACAATATTAAGGGCGTGCGGTGATGGCACTGCCTTTAGCGTCTTCTTTAACCTGTCGTCGCGTCCGCTTTTTCACCATACAAACAGCGTGCCGGCCCAGTCACATGTTGTATGTGGCTTCTGCTGACACATGTAAGTGACTGTAAGAGCCATACATGTCACACTGAGGGTGGCCGTATAAAGAACTTTAACACTGGTACAAATATGCGCCACACTGTGAACCCACACCAAACAAGAATGACAAACACATTTCGGGAGAACATCCGCACCGTAACACAACATAAACACAACAGAACAAATACCCAGAATCCCTTGCATCCCTAACTCTTCCGGGCTACAAAATACACCCCCGCTACCACCAAACCCCCGCAAGAATAATTCAATTCAATTACGTTTCGGTAAAGTAACGATAAACCGTAATTAATTACTTTTTAAAAGTAATTTTCCACCACTAAGATGGGTGAACGGGAAAAAAAAGCCTGCGTTTACACACTTGAGTTACTGAAACTATAGAATTCTCAATGTTTTACTTGATTATTTGTTTGCATACAATGTATAATACTGCATTTTATTTATAGAGATATTCTATTCAAGTTTTCGCTATTAATCTCAATGTTGGAGATAATTATTTATTTGCATGCAATGTGAAATATTATATTTTTGTTAACAGAAGTATGTTATTCAAGACTGTTGATTTAGTTCTTTGAAAATTATTCCATAAAAAGTATTCATATCTGTGCTAAAAATAACAATATTACTCACATTACAATTGTGCAAAAACTACATACCGTATTTTTCGGACTATAAGTCGCAGTTTTTTTTTCATAGTTTGGCCGGGAGTGCGACTTATACTCAGGAGCGACTTATGTGTGAAATTATTAACACAAAATATCATATAATATTATTTAGCTCATTCACGGAAGAGACTAGACGTATAAGATTTCATGGGATTTAGTGATTAGGAGTGACAGATTGTTTGGTAAACGTATAGCATGTTCTATATGTTATAGTTATTTGAATGACTCTAACCATAATATGTTACGTTAACATACCAGGCACATTCTCAGTTGGTTATTTATGCGTCATATAACGTACACTTATTCAGCCTGTTGTTCACTATTCTTTATTTATTTTAAATTGCCTTTCAAATGTCTATTCTTGGTGTTGGGTTTTATCAAATAAATTTCCCCAAAAAATGCGACTTATACAACCAGTGTGACTTATATATGTTTTTATTATGCATTTTCGGCCGGTGCGACTTATACTCAGAAAAATACGGTACTAGTTTTTGATCAAATAAAGGAAAAACCCTTTTTGAATTATCTGTCATTTGTTTTCAATAGGTTCTTTAAAAAGTTTGGAAAAAAATCGTAAATCATATTTTTGGTGAAAAATCTGGGATTTTATTTTTGGGCCATGTCGCCCAGGCCAACTTGCTTCTAATAAACATGGCATCCACAGTCTTGAATATAAGCTTGCACCCATCTGCATGCTCGTGGGTGGGATGCGCTTCAAATGAGGTGTGGTACATTTATGTCAGACCATATGCTTTGGAGTGCTTAAAAAGACCCCACCATTTGGTTGTAGCACGACTCCCTGCGAATGCGATTAAGGTATTGACATTACACAGACGTATGGAAGCATCTGTTAACTTATTCAACTTTTTTGGGTGGCAAACAAGAAAGTGTTATGTACACATTCAGTGTAGTTTGTTTTGAATTTTAGTGGCGCCTCTTAATATTCTATTAAGCAAACAAACTACCACATTTTCTGTAATAATGAGCGTATCAGGATATTTTCGAAGAGAAAAATATTTTCCATATATTAGCCGCATCGGACTATGAGCCGCAGATACGTTGTGAAATGAGGTATTTACACAGAAATATTTACATTGCCATTTACACCCTGCCAAGAACGCACAAGTGGACTTGAACCTAGTTCTAACAGAATCGTGTCTGCTCCTAAATATGTGAATAAAACAAATGTATGCATGAAGTTTTAAAATGACCTTTCTTGCTCAGGTGTATATTTGAGGGGGAGGAGCTTGATTTGGATACAGACTTCGAGTACCTGGATGTTGTTCTAGACTCTTCCCTGTTTTTCAAGAAGCATGTTGAAAAGATCACAAAGAAAATAAACTTAAAGGTGTCCTATTATGCAAATGTAACTTTTCTTACCTGTTGGTACCTGTTTTTGTGTATTTAGGATCCCCATAAGTCCTGAAAATGCCTTCCTCTAAACCAGGGGTCCCCAAACTTTTTGACTCTGGGGCCGCATTGGGTTAAAAAAATTTGGCCTGGGGGCCGGGCTGTATATATATATATATATATATATATATATATATATATATATATATATATATATATTTATATACATATATATATATATATATATATATATATATATATATATATATATATATATATATATATATATATATATATATATATATATATATATATATATATATATATATATATATATATATATATATATATGTATGTATATGTGTGTATATATATTGTCATGTCTTTTGATCATGTTTTGTTTGGCTATGTTCTGTTTGGTTTTTGGACTTTTTTTAGTTTCTGTTTACGCTCCATTGTTTCAGTTACTATGCTGACCCATTAGTTTTCACGTCTTTCACCTTTTGGACTCACGCACCTGTGTTAATCATGTCACTACTGTTTAAGCCTGTCATTTTCAGTTGGTCGTTCTGGCGACATTGCTACCCTTGATACCATAGTTCATGCTGATCGTTTCACGTCATAGTAAGTGTCTTTTTGGTTTCATGTTCATAGTTTCTGCTTTTGTGCTAGTTTTGTTTTCTTAACCAAGCTTGTTCTCCGCCTTGTGCACGCTTTTTGTTTGTTCCTTTTTTGAGTAATAGATTAAACATGTATTTACCTTCACGCCATGTCCAATCCAATTAATTTGCATTCCGGGAAAACAAACCACACCATAGTCCAAGTCATGACATTTATATATATATATATTTATAAATGTATATGTGTCAGTGGCGTGCAGTCACTAGAGCAGCGTTTCTCAAAGTGTGGGGCGCGCCCCACTGGTGGGGAATAGAGACATGACAGGTGGGGCGCGAGGAACGGGAGGAAATTTCACTTTTCAAATTTCACCCATCTCCTTGTTCACCCCCTGGGAGGTGAGGGGAGCAGTGGGCAGCAGCGGCCCCGCACCCGGGAATAATTTTTGGTGATTTAACCCCCAATTCCAACCCTTGATGCTGAAAGCCAAGCAGGGAAGAATGCTGGTATGAGCTTTTAAACATAACCCGTTAACTGCTGCCAATCACATGGTGAATAAGATACTCTTTAGGGTTTATATGTTTGTAAATCTGACTGTGATGATGCAGTGCCTCACTAGACATTAACCTCTCCGCACACCACTGATATATATATATATATATATATATATATATATATATATATATATATATATATATATATATATATATATATATATATATATATATATATATATATATATATATGTATATATGTATATGTGTATATATATATATGTATATGTGTGTGTGTGAATATATATGTATATATATATATATATATATATATATATATATATACATACATATATATACACACACACACACACATATACATATATATGTATATATACTGTATATAATATTTATGTAAATGTGTGTGTGTATGTATATATGTGTATATATATATGTGTGTGTGTGTATATGTATATGTGTGTATATATATATATATATATATATATATATATATATATATATATATATATATATATATATATATATATATATATATATATATATACATATATACGTATATGTGTATATGTGTGTGTGTATATACATATATATATATATATATATATATATATATATATATATATATATATATATATATATATATATATATATATATATATATATATATATATATATATATATATATATATATATGTACATATATATGTATATGTGTGTGTGTATATACATATACATATATATATATGTGTGTATATATATATATATATATATATATATATATATATATATATATATATATATATATATATATATATATATATATATGTATATATATATATATTTAATTTTTCAAATTTTTCACACATTGATTATTGTTTTACAAGCAGGTCTCTTGCTGATGAAGCTACACTTAAAAAGGTTGAATCGTTGTATAAAATGGCGCTTAAAAGGGAACTGCTGTTGCGTTCTGGTCGCTTCACGGATGCAGAAAAACAAGCAGGAAGCGGGAGGAGCAGCGTGCAAGCAAGAATCTATTTTAAGTCCAAAAAATGTAAAACAAAAAGAACCGCGTGTCGCCTGGAGGTGCACGGGAAGCCCAAAAAGCAGCACTTAGCTTCAGGCGCAGAACCAAAACTAGGAGAACGCTATCAGAAGCAAACGCAATAGTAGTGAACAACCAGAAAATCTCTGGCGTGAAAACAATAATAATGGTAAGTGGGTTATATTTGTATAGCGCTTTTCTACCTTCAAGGTACTCAAAGCGCTTTGACACTATTTCCACATTCACCCATTCACACACATTCACACACTGATGGCGGGAGCTGCCATGCAAGGCCCTAACCACAACCCATCAGGAGCAAGGGTGAAGTGTCTTGCCCAAGGACGGATCATGACGAGGTTGGTAGAAGGTGGGGATTGAACCAGGAACCCTCAGGTTGCTGGTACAGCCACTCTCCCGATAATAATTAATAATAATTATTATGGTATTATTGTGTATTATTTTGTTGGATTGATTAATAAAAAAAAACACAAAAAAACCGCAATTTAGCTCAGGTGGCAACAGAATATAAAGGAGAGTGATTCGAGGAAGCAACAGTTGAAATGACTAAAGAGAAACAGGTGTGTCTAATCATTGCACCTAGCAACAAGGAAAGTAAACAGAGTAAGGCGCGCGAGGACAAAACAAAACACTAAATTGCAAATAATAACCGAAACACAAAACAAGACATGATCCGGGACATCGGGTCATGAAAACTGCACATTTTTTTAAAAACTGTGCCTACCATTCACAATGCTTATGTAAGACAGGCACAGACGTTTTTCTGTTTTTAATGCATTCTAACAAGTAAATAAATGACAGCAAAAGTCACTCTATTCTGCCTATAAAACGCTTAAAAAAACATCCAAACACTTCCATCAAGGTTCTGCATACACATATGCAATGCAGTAACAGGCACGTTCATAATAACATGTAATGTTTACGTATTTCGTACATTTTAAGCATACAGCGATATATTATTTTAGCAAACGCATCGCAACATTTAGTTTTTCCTTCAACAATAACAACTACTACTAATCATGGCAGATTCCATTAGAAACAACAAACATACCGTATAAGTCGCAGTTTTTTTCATAGTTTGGCCGGGGGTGCGACTTATACTCAGGAGCGACTTATGTGTGAAATTATTAACGCATTACCGTAAAATATCAAATACAATTATTTAGCTCATTCACGTAAGAGATTAGACGTATAAGATTTCATGGGATTTAGCGATTAGGAGTGACAGATTGTTCGGTAAATGTATAGCATGTTCTGTATGTTATAGTTATTTGAATGACTCTTACCATAATATGTTACGCTAACATACCAGGCTTGTTCTCAGTTGGTTATTTATGCGTCATATAACGTACACTTATTCAGCCTGTTATTCACTATTCTTTATTTATTTTAAATTGCCTTTCAAATGTCTATTCTTGGTGTTGGGTTTTATCAAATAAATTTCCCCCAAAAATGTGACTTATACTCCAGTGCGACATATATATGTTTTTTTCCTTCTTTATTATGCATTTTTGGCCGGTGCGACTTATACTCCGGAGCGACTTACACTTCGAAAAATACGGTAGTCGCTCTTTTCTGCCTATTAAGCGCTTAAAAAACATCCAAACACTTCCATCAAGGTTTTACATACACATATGTAATGTAGTAACAGGCACAGTCATAATAACATGTAATGTTTACGTATTTCGCAAGTTTTAAGCATACGGCGGCATATTATTTTAGCAAACGCATCGCAACGTTTAGTTTTTCCTTCAACTTTTCCTACTAATCATGGCAGATTCCATGACAAACAACAAACATAACCGCTCTCTTCTGCCTATTAAGCGCTTGAAAAAACATCCAAACACTTCCATCAAGGTTTTGCATACACGTATGTAATGCAGTAACAGGCACATTCATAATAACATGTAATGTTTACATATTTCGTACATTTTAAGCAAACGGCGATATATTATTTAGCAAACGCATCACAACATTTAGGTTTTCCTTCAACAATAACAGCTACTACTAATCATGGCAGATTTCATGAGAAACAACAAACATAATATTACATCACTTACTGTACATTGTCTGCTCTCACTGAGATGCCAGTTTTACTTTTCTTGTTGCTATGTGCGCTGATTAGACACTCCTGTTTCTGGTTAGTAATTTCAACTGTTGCTACCTCGAATCACTCCCTTTATATTCTTCCTCAAATGTTAGGATGTTGATATATTCCCGTTTAGATGAAAAATGACTCATTATCCTCACAAAGAAATTTACTTACCCCTTACTTAAGTATTCCCTAAAAAAACTACTCAAGTATTGAGTAACTTGTGCGTAACTTCTGATTTATTTATTAGCTAATTTTAATGGTTCTTCGACTAAAACCGTAGTTCGAGTGCATGTGTGTGTGTGTGTGTGTGTGTGTGTGTGTGGTGTGTGTGTGTGCGTGCGTAAAATATAAAAAATATTATAACATTTTGTTGCGACATTGTTTTCTCTTGTTAGAAGTGGAATTCTTATAGGCTGAAATACAAACCCCGTTTCCATATGAGTTGGGAAATTGTGTTAGATGTAAATATAAGCAGATAATAATGATTTTGCAAATCCCTTTCAACTCATATTCAATTGAATGCACTACAAAGACAAGATATTTGATGTTCAAACTCATAAACTTTATTTTTTTTTTGCAAATAATAATTAACTTAGAATTTCATGGCTGCAACACGTGCCAAAGTAGTTGGAGATGGGCATGTTCACCACTGTGTTTTAACTTTGCACTTACATATGTAGCGACCAACTGTAGTTACTGACAGTGGGTTTCTGAAGTGTTCCTGAGCCCATGTGGTGATATCCTTTACACACTGATGTCGCTTGTTGATGCAGTACAGCCTGAGGGATCGAAGGTCACGGGCTTAGCTGCTTACGTGCAGTGATTTCTCCAGATTCTCTGAACCCTTTGATGATATTACGGACCGTAGATGGTGAAATCCCTAAATTCCTTGCAATAACTGGTTGAGAAAGGTTTTCTTAAACTGTTCAACAATTTGCTCCACGCATTTGTTGACAAAGAGGTGACCCTCGCCCCATCCTTGTTTGTGAATGAACTGAGCATTTTATGGAATCTACTTTTATACCCAATCATGGCACCCACCTGTTCCCAATTTGCCTGTTCACACCGTGGAATGTTCCAAATAAGTGTTTGATGAGCATTCCTCAACTTTATCAGTATTTATTGCCACCTTTCCCAACTTCTTTGTCACGTGTTGCTGGCATCAAATTCTAAAGTTAATGATTATTTGCAAAAAAAAAAAGTTTATCAGTTTTGAACTTTACATATGTTGTCTTTGTAGCATATTCAACTGAATATGGGTTGAAAATGATTTGCAAATCATTGTATTCAGTTTATATTTACATCTAACACAATTTCCCAACTCATATGGTTTGTATGAACATTTCTACTGACACAGATGACAGCATATGATATAAATGGTATTTTCACTATTTTGACAGTAATTATTGAAGATTTGAGCTGCCTTGTCCAATGTCATTTCACTTTTTACAATCAGTACATTTCTATGCCCTGAATTGATTAAACCTTTGTTTAAGTATGTGGTAATGTTAATACAGTGGAAGGGGAGAATGCTACATGCTAATAAGTTAGTGCTAGTAACTTTCAAGCTCCGGCTCTAACAGATACAAACTTTCCACTGCTATTAGGTTTTGTTAGTAATGTTTTAATGTGTTTAAATTACACTTTTAGTTATTATGAACATCAAAAACATACAAAAGGATCACTATTTTAGTGAACTGGTTTAAGTTTCTGTTCACCAGTTCTCCGGGATTTGCTGGCAT
Organism: Entelurus aequoreus; assembly: GCF_033978785.1. Lineage (NCBI taxonomy): Eukaryota > Metazoa > Chordata > Actinopteri > Syngnathiformes > Syngnathidae > Entelurus > Entelurus aequoreus. The sequence goes on from NC_084738.1 coordinate 232,029, forward strand.
CCATCCATCCATCCATTTTCTACCGCTTGTCCCGTTCGGCATCATGTCACTTAATTAAAGTGTCTTCTTTGGTGTTACTCCGACACTTGTTGAACAAGTAGGTTTCTATTTTATTATTTACTTTAAAAATACTGACCTATTTCAGACTCCACATTACTGTCCCTTGTTATTCACCAGGTAGAATGCCAGGTTGTGTTTAATTGGTGGAATGGAGTCAGGCGTCACTTGTGTTTACATTGGATTGGCCAAACAGAGTCATGTGACTGCCAGGCTCTGTTTGATTGGTAAAAGGGAGTCAAACGTCACTCGTGCTTGCATTGGATTGGTGAAACACAGTCACGTGACAGTGCCTACCGGAAGAAGGTTCGCTGACAGATGAATATCCATCCACCCATTTTCTACCGCTTGTCCCTTTCGGGTCGCGGGGCTGACAAATGAATACGTCTTTGCAAATCTTACTCAAAAGATTATAAATAATTGTGACAAATCCTAGGATTTGACTCCCTCATATGGCCTTGATGCCGCTCTGAGCAGAAGAAAGTTGTTCTGACAACATCCCTCAAGGACGTCAAATCCCCCCCCTCCCTCCTTCAACAACACCTGAGAGTTGAACTTTGCTAGTAACGGCAGCAGAGAAAGACTCCAGGCCTATAGACACATCACCTACACCCCGGACAATGGGCATATGCACAACCCCTTGTGGGCAATGGACAGCTGAGCAGCGCTTTAGATAGCAGCATCCTGCCACCGTAGACCCCTCTCCTTGCAAGTTTTGTGGATTCTGTGTACCATGTTTATGTGTGCTTATGGCTATCGAGTTTTTTTTCTTGGCCCTAGTCTGGATCCTGTCCCCTAGAGCCCAGTCTGAACCCCCCAAACCACCAGCGTTCACCTTTTCCTACATTTTAAGTGTTCCTGTTCTGTCTCCCTGTTCATTGTTTGTCTTATCTTGACCAGAATTGTGCTGTGAACCTGAATTTCCGCCTGAGGATCAATACAGTATCTATCTATCTGTATATCCATCTAAAGTAGCATTTCTTTCTCACAAAAATACTCAAGTAAAAGTAAGACTAGTCTGACGAGAACAATTTATCCTAAAAGTTACTTAAGTAAATGTAACCTCTGCCTGTGGTGTACACAGTCTTTCTTCGACCTCATTTTCCGTGGTATGCAAACTTCAGCAAAGTAAGGACAATTTTTTTTTAGGATTTTTATGAATATTTTATATTTTACGCAAGTCTTTATAAGCCTTTAACACAGCTTTCACACACACTTCCTTTGCTCTTAAAACACTTCATATACTCTAAAACATATGTGTCAAACTCAAGACACGGGGGCCAGATCCGGCCCGACTGTCATTCAATGTGGCCCGCGAAAGCCTGGGAATAATGTGGATACTTCATCTTTCTTACTAAATGTTTTCATTGTCATTTGACAGAATTTTTTTTTTATGTTTTAAACTTTTGATATATGTACAAATATTCAATTTGTATTGGTGTGAATCTTTGGGCACCTCGCCATTCGATTCTGATTCTTGGGTGAGGATTTGATTCATAATCAATACTCGGTTCAACACGATTCTTGATTCAAAATCTCATTTTTGCAATGCTATTATTTGGTATAATAATAACAACACCTTAACAAAACAGCATACAGGTTACAAAACCTCCTTTTGGTTGCTGACGTATGACACATACGTGCACCAAGTAAGCATAGAGATGGCCTAAAAAATATATATTTTTTAATGAATTCGTCCAAAAAAATGCGATTTTTGAAATTGCTAAAAATTATAAAATTCGAATGTGATAAAAAAAACATTTATTAGCACCTCCTAATTATTATAAACCGTAAGATAGTTTGTAAAAATAACAACAAATACTTAAATATCTGCTTGTCACCTGGACTTACGATTCAAAGCAAGTCATCCATCAATTTTGTACGTACAAAAATCAAATAACCAAATGCATATAGGCAATTGTTCAATAATATAATTAGGCAAATATACTTTTATATTCTTACATTCACTGTTTACAAGCGGCCATCTGAGGGTGGCACATGACTGCGATGTGGCCCTCGGTGAAAACAAGTTCGACACCCCCTGCTCTAAAAAACCTAAAGTGATTAACTCAACCTAGAGAGTCAAGATTCAAGATTCAAGATTCAAGATTCAAGATGCTTTATTATTGTCCATTCTTTAACATGGTACAAGATGCATAAGAACTAAAATTTCATTTTCGGCACAGTCCCACTAAGAGCAGACATACGTTACAGGGAGACAAGACGGGACCGACAAACGGATCAGCCACTTACGGCGCTCCTTAAAAAAGGTGTGAAAAAGGTGATATTGGGAAAGGGGGAAGAGTAAAAAATATCAGTCTAAGGCTGGACCCTCGGGAGGGGGTCCAGACTGAGTCCAAGGAAAAAAACCTCACATAGCATAGCACACATAAACATGTTACATATAATCACAACAACTCACAACAGAGGGGGGGAGGATTTGGGGCCCTGGAGGCCGGCCTGCTGCTATAAAGCGCTACTAGCCATCCATAACCCCGGAATTAAGCAGTGGTGAAGGCGTTGGTTGAGGAAGGGGCGGGTGCGTGCATGTATGCCCAATTAACCTGGGTGTGATGTTGAAATGTTTTTGTGGACTGGGGCCGATCTCAAAGTTCGACACCAGGTGTTGTTGAGAAAAGGGAGGTCAAAAGCGTCCATCGTTGAGGTGTCCTCGGGGGTGGTTTTCAGAACAGCCTGTTCCTGATAGCGTCAAGGCCATTTGAGGGAGTCAAATCGTAGATTAGGATGTTGTTTTCCTCGAGCAGTCAAAAACAATGACTTGCCTGCTCTATTTGTGCATGCTGGTTTCTCTCAAATTCAATTCAATTCTCCTTCTCAGCAAACTTCTCCATGATGTGATTCATCTTGCGATTCAGTTCAGAAAGCGCCACAGTCTGTGTTCCCACAGCCCGGCCCAATCCTTCCATTGCGACGAACAGCCGTTGGGCTCCTTGAGTGGCTGCCATCGTCTTCCGAATTTGACGATACACCAGAGCAGTGCCCAGCCCAATCAGCAGGTGCCCCGCGATCACGGTTCCAAATAGGTAGATGTCTTCCATGTCCTCGATGGAAAGGACTGAGAGGCACATGATTCTCCATTCATCCTAAGAGTCTCTCACATACCCCGCAGCAATGGTTCCATCAGGGCAGACAGGCTCCCCCGAACCTCTTTTCCTTGTCGAAAAGACTTTGTCAATTGCGTCGAGAGCCCAGCTGATCATATCCATGTTTGATGTTTAGATTTGAGGACAGCGCAAAGAAAGAGGCTTCAAAAAAGTTCAGACAAGACAAAAACGAAGAGATTAAGCAGGGAAGGAGGGAGCGGAGAAAAATGCGACCGCCCTGCCCAGAGGCAAGACAGAAAGTCTAAAGTGATTAAACTCAAACTTAAACTCAAATCTCAATGTACTCGATGGTGTTTTAATTTAAAATCTGCAAAGGGCGCACATTATGACCACAAAACGCTGTAACACGAAGACATCATGTGTGCTTTTCAGACAATTTTGGGTTGGTTAAAAATATGAAATATTAGACATATTTCATTCAGCCCACATATTCTCATTTTAGTTTCATTCTTACCAATCTCCTGATGCTGGCAGATGTTTGTCACTTTTACCCAGTGTGCTCATCATGTCCTACTGACATTTGGGGACATTTTAAGAATGACTCAACCTCAAAAAAAAAAAAGGACACTTGTATTTCACGCAGTGCATTTGCTAGACCCATCTGCTTTCTCCAAGCCTGGCGTCAGTTTGACACTTACATTGCCGTGATCTGCGCCATTCATTTACTTCTGTCCCTTTTCTATATTGCCTCTGTCATGTATGATTTGACACAACGTTGATAAGCCAGCACTGACACCAGTGGCCATGAGGGAGCTGCTGAACGCAACTGAGCTTGAATTACTCCAACTAAATCAACCTTCCGTTGTAATCAGCAGCTGCATAGAATGACTATATTAAAAATCATGTCAAATTACTTCTGTTTGAACTTAGGTCAGGTGTGCAGAATCAACTTCACGGCTGATTTAAGTCATCATTCACTCCTATTTAACAAAAAAAAAAAAGAAAAAAGGAGCTGTTATGCAAAACACAAATGTCCAAAGTGGACAGGGCTGCCAAGATCAGAGATGTGAAAGAAGAAGAACATTTAGAAAATCGAGACTACATTTCCTGTATTTTACCTTTAGATTTATTCTCATCCATTAACTTTTCTAAGTGAATTATATTTATATAGCGCTTTTTTCTCCAGAGACTCAAAGCGCTTAACATAGTGAAACCCATTGTCTACCGTATTTTTCGGACCATAGGGCGCACGGAATACAATGATTTGCAAATCATTTTCAACCCATATTCAGTTGAATATGCTACAAAGACAACATATTTGATGTTCAAACTGATAAACTTTTTTTTTGTGCAAATAATCATTAACTTTAGAATTTGATGGCAGCAACACGTGACAAAGAAGTTGGGAAAGGTGGCAATAAATACTGATAAAGTTGAGGAATGCTCATCAAACACTTATTTGGAACATCCCACAGGTGAACAGGCAAATTGGGAACAGGTGGGTGCCATGATTGGGTATAAAAGTAGATTCCATGAAATGCTCAGTCATTCACAAACAAGGATGGGGCGAGGGTCACCACTTTGTCAACAAATGCGTGAGCAAATTGTTGAACAGTTTAAGAAAAACCTTTCTCAACCAGCTATTGCAAGGAATTTAGGGATTTCACCATCTACGGTCCGTAATATCATCAAAGGGTTCAGAGAATCTGGAGAAATCACTGCATGTAAGCAGCTAAGCCTGTGACCTTCGATCCCTCAGGCTGTACTGCATCAACAAGCGACATCAGTGTGTAAAGGATATCACCACATGGGCTCAGGAACACTTCAGAAACACACTGTCAGTAACTACAGTTGGTCGCTACATCTGTAAGTGCAAGTTAAAACTCTCATATGCAAGGCGAAAACCGTTTATCAACAACACCCAGAAACGCCGTCGGCACCGGATTATAAGGTGCATTAAAGGGGTCATATTAGGACTTTTTTTCACAAAATTTAAAACACTATCTTGTGGTCTACATAACATGTTATGATGGTTCTTTGGTGAAAGTGTTGCATAGATTATGTTTTACAGACCATTTTCAAGTACCTTTCTGAGCGTCTCTTCAGGATGTGCCGTTTTGTGGGCGGTCTTATTTACGTGTCTCACCTTCGACAGCGTCTTCTCCCCGTCATATTTGTTGTAGCGGTGTAGCGTGCAAGGACGGGAGTGGAAGAAGTGTCAAAAGATGGAGCTAACTGTTTTAATGACATTCAGACTTTACTTAAATCAGTAACGGAGCAGCATCTTCTCATCCGTGGCTCAAACATGCAACATCAACGCCGTAAATGTGACCCGTGAAAAACAGTCCGACCGGAAGCCTCTAATAACTAAAGTTCCGTGGGTGAATTATGTAAACCCACTACAGTTTTTAGCGCTTTGATAGCTAGTCTACTGACAGATACGCCAGGTAATATGTCTGCTAATGGGTGCCATTTTGCGGTCCTTATACACGCACCATAATAATATTCGTATGTTTAATGCGCCGACAATCCATCAAGCGGTGCAGCTTCTTAGCTTACCGAAGTCGTACTAAAAACATTTTGACAGATTTTTGATCGCCGTGTGTAATGTTCTATATTATCAATGGAACATTGCAAGGTTTGGTGTTGCTTACTGTCGTCATATTGCAGTCTACACGTATCTCTTATGTATGAACGCCATCTACTGGTCACACTTATCATTACACCATGTACCAAATAAAAAGCAAATGTGAAGTTTCTTGCCCAAGGACACAATGGCAGTGACGAGGTAGGCGGAAGCAACAATCGAACCTGAAACCCCCAAGTTGCTGGCAAGGCCGTTCTACCATATGTGCCATGCCACCCTTTTTACATTTAAATGTCCCATGTAGTGTACCACCATTTTTTTTTTAAGTAGACGAAGACAAAATAATGACAAAATCCGCCACCATCAATAAATTTACACTAAATTAACATCACCATTTATAGCTAGATACAATTTATGAATATATATATATATGTATATATATATATATATATATATATATATATATATATATATATATATATATATATATATATATATATATATATATATATATATATATATATATATATATATATATATATATATATATATATATATATATACATATATATATATACACTACCGTTCAAAAGTTTGGGGTCACATTGAAATGTCCTTATTTTTGAAGGAAAAGCACTGTACTTTTCAATGAAGATAACTTTAAACTAGTCTTAACTTTAAAGAAATACACTCTATACATTGCTAATGTGGTAAATGACTATTCTAGCTGCAAATGTCTGGTTTTTGGTGCAATATCTACATAGGTGTATAGAGGCCCATTTCCAGCAACTATCACTCCATTGTTCTAATGGTACAATGTGTTTGCTCATTGGCTCAGAAGGCTAATTGATGATTAGAAAACCCTTGTCTAATCATGTTCACACATCTGAAAACAGTTTAGCTCGTTACAGAAGCTACAAAACTGACCTTCCTTTGAGCAGATTGAGTTTCTGGAGCATCACATTTGTGGGGTCAATTAAACGCTCAAAATGGCCAGAAAAAGAGAACTTTCATCTGAAACTCGACAGTCTATTCTTGTTCGTAGAAATGAAGGCTATTCCACAAAATTGTTTGGGTGACCCCAAACTTTTGAACGGTAGTGTATATATCAATGAACACATAAAGTTAGGAAGGTTACATACTCAGCTAAGGTAATAGACATGCATCACTGAAAGGTGGACACAGATATTTTTAAAACATGCATCTTAATTATATGCTAACAAATATTGAAGTCCCAATTTTCACAGTGATAATGTATTTACGTTTATCCGTTTCATATTGAAAACATTTCATTAAAGCCTCTGCATGTAAACAAAAGATACACCAAAACACAAAAGATTTAACGGTTTAGCTTAATTTTGCAGTTAAACTTTCAGTTTATGTCAATTATAAATAAAAAATTAACATTGGTTAGGGGATAGGAGATAAATTAACATAGGTTAGGAGATTTCATGAAATTATTATCACTTTACTTGGTAATGTGTAGTTTGTCTTCTGAATGTGAACCAGCTCCTTGTGTTTTTATCCAGCAACATAATCTTGGCGTGTGACACGGTCACGTTTCCCATAATTTATTTCCTTGCGGCAAACCTTACATTTCTTTTCGTGAAGCCAGGTTTATCAATCTTGTCAAACACAAGACTTAGTTGTATTTTAGCAACAGTTTTTTTTCCCAGCCAAGACCAGCGCCAGGGATTTGTAACTCCTGCATCAATGTTCGTAAGATCAGACGTCCAGTTAACTTTTGCCGTGTCAATCAATCAATCAGTCAATCAAAGTGTACTTATATAGCCCTAAATCAGAAATGTCTCAAAGGGCTGCACAAGCCACAACGACATCCTCGCCTCAGATCCCACATCAGGGCAAGAAAAAACTCAACCTAATGGTAGAGTAGCCAGAAATTGTACTCAAGTAAGAGTACTGTTACTTTAGAGATTTATTACTCGAGTAAAAGTAAGGAGTAGTCACCCAAATATTTACTTGAGTAAAAGTAAAAAGTATGTGGTGAAAAAACTACTCAAGTACTGAGTAACTTATGAGTAACCTGTTTGTTTAATGATGACGGCAACAAATAATGCACAAAAACATAAAAATAGCAATGAGAAAATTCAGACCCAGGAATATCTCTTAAGCAACTAAAACAATCATATACATCAAATAATAATACATTAACAGAACGGAAATATGTCGTCATTGTGATGCTCTAACATCACTCTGTTACTAAAAAAGAGGTTATGTTTTTTCTAAAGGGCCGTTTGATAGCCACAAACATACTTTATTTGAATGCATTACATCGAATGTAAGTTTGGTTTGAAGGGTGTAATTCGATCATCTTTATTGTGTCATATTCGAGGCTTGAGAGGTCTCCAAAAGACTCCCTTGGCAGCCTGTCGAGCAGCAGAGCGCTGACAGTGCAGCTCCGTCACAGTGCTTTTACAATAGCATTCATCAAGCCTCAAACGCTGGGGAGAAATACTCAGCGTAGGAGGTCATTTTTGTTGGCCTATAGATCCTACGCTGATAGACAGAGTGCAGCGTTCAGGAAAAATGAATGAACACACACACACAGTTTATCGCGGCAGCAGTGATCACTTTACTGGATTTGGGGAGGACATTCCTCCAATGCCCCAAAACTAAGCAGCAATAATTTATCTTCTGAGTGCTCTGTACCAGAAGAAGTAACTTTTTAGAACCAATTCAGAGAGAAGGAGGAATGTTTGTTGACATCGGTAGTGTTACTTTGAAGTAGGGTTGTACGGTATACAGGTAGTAGTATAGTACCGCGATACTAATAAATCATATTCGGTACTATACCGTCTCTAAAAAGTACCGGTCCACCAAACCCCCTGTCGTCGTCACGTCGTGACATTGCTGGTTTACGAGCAGACGAGCATGTTCGGCAGCGCACAATCACAGAGTACTTACACGCAGACACAGTGTGTAGACAGAAAAAGGGAAAACGGACGCATTTTGGCTTAAAAACTAACGATAAAGGTGAAGTTATAACACTGAAACGCCCTCAGGAGGAGGTGCTTTAAAACATGGCTAGCTAGCGGCTTAAGTCCATCGGCAGTGTTGTAGCTACTTCTAAATCACTAATCCTCACCTCCATGGCGACAAATAAAGTATGTTTCTTACAAGTATCATCCCTGCAGGACAAGGAATAGCTAAACATGCTTCACCACACGCCGTAGCTCACCAATGTAAACAAACGCCATTGGTGGATCTACACCTGACATCCACTGTAATGATACCAAGTACAGGAGCGTATCTAGTTGATACTAATATGATTACATTGATTTTTTTTGGCATCACAACATCTTCTTTAATTTTTTTAACATTTATATTATGTTTATTAACTCAGTAAATACGTCCCTGGACACATGAGGACTTTGAATATGAGCCAATGTATGATCCTGTAACTACTTGGTATCGAATCGATACCCAAATTTGTGGTATCATCCAAAACTAATGTAAAGCATCCAAACAGAAGAATAAGTGATTATTACATTTTAACAGAAGTGTAGATAGAACATGTTAAAAGAGAAAGTAAGCAGATATTAATAGTAAATGAACAAGTAGATTAATAATTCATTTTCTACCACTTGTCCTCAATAATTTTGACTAAATAATAGAATGATAAATGACACAATATGTCACTGCATACGTCAGCAGACTAATTAGGAGCCTTTGTTTGCTTACTTAGTACTAAAAGACAAGTTTTCTTGTATGTTCAATATTTTATTTAAGGACAAACTTGCAATAAAAAACATATGTTTAATGTATCCTAAGATTGTTTGTTAAAATAAAGCCAATATTGCATTTTTTTGTGGTCCCCTTTATTTAGAAAAGTACAGAAAAGTATCGAAATACATTTTGGTACCAGTACCAAAATATTGGTATTGCAACAACACTACTCTGAAGTAAATCACATTACAAAATTTCAACATGCCTGAAAAGGAGTAGGAAGAAGCAAACACTTTTTCATGATCTCAGCAATTACCGACTCTTTTTGAAATGTTATCCCAGGCTAGTCAGCAAGGATCTGTGCAGCCGTTTGGGACATTTGTGATTAAGGGCTATATAAGTCAACTTTGATTGATTGATTACTTGATTGAAATCAACCCAGAATCAATGACCACCCGAGCTTTCATGAACATTAATACTCTTTAGTACTGATGACTGTCCATCACAACGGTCAAGAAATAGGTAACAAATTTGCGGCTTGTATTGGTGGCCATTTTGTATTTTCTGAGCTTATTATGGTGTTCATTTTCCCTTCCATATCAAACTAAAGTTATGAGTATATATAATAAAGTATAAATTAGAAAAGGGTTATATATTATATAATTTATATTCAATATAAGGGTTGGGAATGCGAATCAAAAAATGGTTCTTGTTCAGAACAGGTTCCCAATGTATCAATTCCTTGGAGTTTCTACAAACCCCGTTTCCATATGAGTTGGGAAATTGTGTTAGATGTAAATATGAACAGAATACAATGATTTGCAAATCCTTTTCAACCCATATTCAATTGAATGCACTACAAAGACAAGATATTTGATGTTCAAACTCATAAACTTATTTTTTTTTTGCAAATAATAATTAACTTAGAATTTCATGGCTGCAACACGTGCCAAAGTAGTTGGGAAAGGGCATGTTCACCACTGTGTTACATGGCCTTTCCTTTTAACAACACTCAGTAAACGTTTGGGAACTGAGGAGACACATTTTTTAAGCTTCTCAGGTGGAATTCTTTCCCATTCTTGCTTGATGTACAGCTTAAGTTGTTCAACAGTCCGGGGGTCTCCGTTGTTGTATTTTAGGCTTCATAATGCGCCACACATTTTCAATGGGAGACAGGTCTGGACTACAGGAAGGCCAGTCTAGTACCCGCACTCTTTTACTATGAAGCCACGTTGATGTAACACGTGGCTTGGCATTGTCTTGCTGAAATAAGCAGGGGCGTCCATGGTAAAGTTGCTTGGATGGCAACATATGTTGCTCCAAAACCTGTATGTACCTTTCAGCATTAATGGCGCCTTCACAGATGTGTAAGTTACCCATGTCTTGGGCACTAATACGCCCCCATACCATCACAGATGCTGGCTTTTCAACTTTGCGCGTATAACAATCCGGATGGTTCTTTTCCTCTTTGGTCCGGAGGACACGACGTCCACAGTTTCCAAAAACAATTTGAAAAGTGGACTCGTCAGACCACAGAACACTTTTCCACTTTGCATCAGTCCATTTTACATGAGCTCAGGTCCAGCGAAGCCGACGGCGTTTCTGGGTGTTGTTGATAAACGGTAGTGATCGAAGGTCACGGGCTTAGCTGCTTACGTGCAGTGATTTCTCCAGATTCTCTGAATCCTTTGGTGATATCACGGACCGTAGATGATGAAATCCCTAAATTCCTTGCAATAGCTGGTTGAGAAAGGTTTTTCTTAAACTGTTACAACAATTTGCTCACACATTTGTTGACAAAGTGGTGACCCTCACCCCATCCTTGTTTGTGAATGACTGAGCATTTCATGAAATCTACTTTTATACCCAATCATGGCACCCACCTGTTCCCAATTTGCCTGTTCACCTGTGGGATGTTCCAAATAAGTGTTTGATGAGCATTCCTCAACTTTATCAGTATTTATTGCCACCTTTCCCAACTTCTTTGTCACGTGTTGCTGGCATGAAATTCTAAAGTTAATGATTATTTGCAAAAAAAAAAAACGTTTATCAGTTTGAACATCAAATATGTTGTCTTTGTAGCATATTCAAATATGTTGTCTTTGTAGCATATTCAACTGAATATGGGTTGAAAATGATTTGCAAATCATTGTATTCCATTTATATTTACATCTAACACAATTTCCCAACTCATATGGAAACGGGGTTTGTATGACATTTTTCAAACGATTCCCTTAATGATTCCATCTGTCGGGAAGGACGTCATTACGCGAAGTGCGTAGTGACGTCAGATAGCAACATGGCGTCTAGGCGGCGTGAACATTTTAAAATTTGACAAGAAACGCTTGCAACAGTGCTAAAATTGCAAAAATGCTTTTTCATCCAATAAATATAAATACATATTGTTAGCCGCGACGATCTTATCCCAGCAGAAGTTATCGTCATCTGCCATAAATATTACAGGTACTAACTAACCCCGTCTGTCACGTTGTCAAAGCTGGTATTACCTGTTAAATTGTGATGAATGCCTTCTCCTTTTGATGAGCATGACGATAGCTCCAGTTTGTGGTCAAAGTTTGTTCTATTTTTTCCAAATAAGAATCGATAGAACCGAAAAGTAAAATCGAAAACATATTACCATATTGCAGTGTTAACATCCCAGTTGTTATTGTTTTGATTTTTTCCCCCTTGTTTTTGCTGATACTGGCTGTTACATTGTCTACTATGGATCTTAGAATCGTCCCTTAATTGAGGACCCCTGCTCCTGAGGGGAGATGAAAGTTGAGTCAAGTGTGACACATCACAGTGGAAATTTCCATCCATCCATTTTCTACACTTGTCCCTCTCGGGATTGGAGTGACTGGAGCCTATCCCAGCTGCATTCGGGGTACAAAGACCCCATGCCCGGGGATCGAACCCAGGACCTTCTTATTGTGAGGCACACGCACTAACCCCTGTGGAAATTTGACGAACGAGTCGCGTCTTTTTTACTACTTCAAGTAAACGATGACAACCGATTCACAGTTGTAATTTCCTTCCCAAAGTCCTGACTTAAACGTGTGGACAATGCTGAAAAAACAAGTCCATGTCAGAAAACCAACACATTTAGCTGAACTGCACCAATTCTGTAAAGAAGAGTGGTCAAATATTCAACTAGAAGCTTGTGGATGTCTACCAAAAGCGCCTTATTGTCCCTTGCCAAGGGACATGCAACCAAATATTAACATTGCAGTATGTATACTTTTGACCCAGCAGATTTGGTCACATTTTCAGTAGACCCATAATAAATTCATAAAAGAACCAAACTTCACAACAAGAGTTGTGGAAATTATTGGAAACTCAAGACAGCCATGACATTATGTTCTTTAAAGTACCAATGATTGTCACACACACACTAGGTGTGGCGAAATTATTCTCTTCATTTGACCCATCACCTTGATCACCCCCTGGGAGGTGAGTGGAGCAGCGAGCAGCAGCGGTGGCCACGCCCGGGAGTCATTTTTGGTGATTTAACCCCCAATTCCAACCCTTGATGCTGAGTGCCAAGCAGGGAGGTAATGGGTCCCATTTTTATAGTTTTTGGTATGACTCGGCCGGGGTTTGAACTCACAACCTACCGATCTCAGGGCGGGCACTCTAACCACTAGGCCACTGAGTAGGTAATAATTATTAATAATTATTAATACTAGTAATTAATAGTAATTAATACTTTGAGCTTTACTGTTACTTTGTTCAAGGATTATTATACAATGTTATATCATGGTGGCATTACCGCAAGTAGCAATAATTATTACACTGTGACAATAATTTGTAGCAACGATGTAAGAAGAATGAACAATACTCACAACCTACCGATCTCAGGGCGGACACTCTAACCACTAGGCCACTGAGTAGGTTACTTTACAAGTGTATGTAAACTTTTGACCACAACTGTAAGAACTAGCCGGTCTTTTGAACGGCTCTTATAAAGGAACTGCTCCTCACTTCAAAGAGCCATAAATCCCACCTCTAATTGCCAAAACAAAGATTCCACCTCAATAGAGTTGGTTTTTGGATAGCAGTCATTTTGGTATTTTTAGTGCTGTCAAACAATTGATATAATAAAAAAAAAACAGTGCCATCATTCATCGTTGCACTGACTTTTGCATTTACCAAAAAAAATGAATTGCGCAATAAATGTGCATTAATGCATGATTATTGGCACTATAGAGAGCCTACTGACCAACTGCATCTCTGTCTGGACTGGAGCCTGCAGTGCCTCAGACTGAAAGTCTCTGCTTAGAGGGGTGAGGACAGCGGAAAAGATCATCAGGACTCCTCCTACTCCTAGCCAGGAGATCGCAAAAAGCCGCTGCCTGACCAGGGCTCAGAAAATCTGCAGAGACTCCTCCCACCCCCACCAAGGACTGTTTTCACTGCTGGACTCTAGAAAGAGGTTCCTCAGCCTCCGTAGCAGAACCTCCAGGTTCTGTAACAGCTTCTTCCCTCAGGCCGTAAGACTCTTGAACGCATCATAATAATCCCCTCAATCCTAAAATGGATTAACTCGCTGGAATATAAAGACAATATAACAAACATCCATAAACGTGGATGCACATGCAAAAGTACAATATATTTATCTGTACAGTAATCTGTTTATTTATATCTGCACCTTATTGCACTACCATGAGCTAATGCAACGACATTTCGTTCTTATCTGTACTGTAAAGTTCAAATTTGAATGACAATAAAAAGGAAGTCTAAGTCTAAGTCTAAGTCTATTAATGCAATCATTTTTTCGTGTTTAATCGTATGCGGAAACTTTGACAGCCATGCTTATTTTATACAAAGCTTGTGTTTCCATAGTATTTTCAATTGTTATTAAGTTCTTACATACTCTATATGTACTATGTTGCTCCACTATCTAAATATTCTTTCCAAAGAGCAAGTCTTCTAGTTATTCCTATGGAAGCAAGCAAATAGGACAATTTGTGTTTGTCCATGAAAAGTGCTGGCTCACAGGACTCTTTGCATGCACAAAGTTAGCCCTTTACAAAGGTTCATAGATTGTTATGATGTCAGGGGACATGAAGATTCGTGAACCCGTTCTTGAAAAGCACCAACCAAGCACAGACTAACACTGGTTAAATAAAATTGCCCTCGTGTGTAATTTAAGCTCAGCACCATTCTGCCCATGGCGATTTCATTTCTAATAGTTATGTGAAGTCCAGTGCATCAGCTCATGTGACCTAGAAGTGCCCTAGTCCTCCTTTTCTGCAGCCTTACAGTTGCAGACTGACAGCCACTTATTTTGCTTAGTCAGCTGCTGTTAGCTTTTCATGAAAGTTCTTGCATGTTTCATGAAAAGGTGTTTTGGTTGAACATACCGTGGCTCAGTTTGTGTACATGGTATTTTTGATCTTTCTCAGGTTTTTGTATAATATTTCTGTTAAAGCTCAGTGAAACTGACTGACTGAAGGGCAAGGAATAAGTTACTATACTGCATGTCTGGAGTCCCTTTGCTTTTCTTCTTCTTCTGGAAGCTTGAAAGTTGACTGACTTCTTTGGACAATTGTGAAGAACAGTAATAACAATGGCACGTTGGCATACGCCTCCTTTCTCCGAGGCAACAGCTGCTTGTAGAATACTTTATTCCACATCTGTTTAATAATTATTCACCGGCTGCATTCTCACTCATGACTCAGACTCTTGTGCACTCTAATTATTCTTTACCAAGGAAATTGTTGCTTAGCAATCGCTTAACCCCTTCGACTTCAAAGGTTTTGGAAAATGTCATAATTGTATTCCTTCTTGTTTATAATCCTAAAAACAAAAAAAAAGTTAACAAAGGCCATGCAGAATGTTGGAAATAACTGCCTCAATCAGAAGTATCCTCTGTATTTACAACAATTTTAACCAGGGTTAGAGATGCTACCTCAGTAGAAGCATTTAGGTCCCATTTTAAAACTCATTTGTATACACTAGCCTTTAAATGGACCCCCCTTTTAGACCAGTTGATCTGCCGTCTCTTTTCTGCACAGATTAGGTGACCACAGATGAGTCGCTAGCTGTTCAAAATTGGGACCTGGGATGGACCACTCATCTGTGCATCAGTTGAGGACGTCTCTGCGCTGCTGACTTGTCTCCACCCAAGACGATCTCCGGCTGGCCCCACTATGGACTGGACTCACACACCATGATCTAAATCATGGGTGTCACCGCTAATTCTCATACTTGCCAACCCTCCCGGGAGACTCCCAAATTTCAGTGTCCCTCCCGAAAATCGTCACGTCCGCTTTTCATCCAGTCCAACGAGTGCTGGCCCAGTCACATAATATGTGCGGCTTCTGCACGCACACACAAGTGAATGCAAGGCATACTTGATCAACAGCGATACAGGTTACACTGAGGGTGGCCGTATAAACGACTTTAACACCGTTAGAAATATACGCCACACTGTGAACCCTCACCAAACAAGAATGAGAAACACATTTCGGGAGAACATCTGCACCGTAACACAAAATAAACACAACAGAACAAATACCCAGAACCCTTTACGGCACTAACTCTTCCGGGACGCTACAAGGTGTGTGTGTGTGTGTGTGTGTGTGTGTGGGGGGGGTGCAGATGTTCTCCCGAAATTTGTTTGTCATTCTTGTTTGGTGTGGATTCATAGTGTGGCGTATATTTCTTACAGTGTTAAAGTTGTTTATACAGCTACCCTCAGTGTAACCTGTATCGCTGTTGATCAAGTATGCGTTGCATTCACGTGTGTGTGCGTACAGAAGCCGCACATATCTTGTGACTGGGCCGGCTCGTTGTTAGAATGGATGAAAAGCGGACGTGACGACATCTCGTAGAGGACGAAAAGGCAGTGCCTTTAAGGCACGCCCCCAGGACTGTGGTCCGGGTGGACTACAAGATATAATGAGTGATGAACACCTTCGTTCGATAATGAAGGTTGCCTCAACTCAAAGCCTGAGCCCCAACATTAATGAACTAGCATCCAAGAAAAGATGCCAGGTATCTGGCTTGGGCATATCAGATTAGATCAGTGTGTTGCAAACTGAGCAGTTTAAAGTCCTGAATGGTTGGTTTATTCTATATTTTGTTTTCAAATGTATTAGCCTGTGGAGAAAGTTAATGTTGATATTTACCTCTTAAGGCTGCAAATAGAAAAGAGGCATTCAATTTTTATTTAAATTGTTTTTCATATGCCATTAATATTTTTTAATTATTATTATTATTATTTGAAACTCGATTTTGCATGTCACTATAAAGTTATATAAGCCTTGCTTGTTCAATATTCAATGCAAAACTTGTTTGGGTCCCTATTAAAAGGTTAATTTGTTCAACCGCATTTGTTAAGTAAAATCATGGGGTTGTTAAGGTTTGGGGCCTCCCAAAACCCCCTAGGTTTAAGGCGGTCTTGATGCCAACCCAGTGGCCTCTGCTAATAATACTGCAGTACAGACCAAATGTTTGTCAGTATTAGGGTGTCTACCTGCTTTTCTACTTTAAGTAATCCGATGTAACCTATGGATTTGTGTGAAGTCAGAGAACAATTTAATTGATAATCTGATTAACTTTTTATGCAGTTCTGTCAGATTTTCTTCCAGACTGTTTGATTTGATTTGATTGGTGAAAATGCAGACAGTGAAGACTGTGGAGGGCTTAAAAAAATAAAGTTAAAGTACCACTGATAGTCACACACACACTAGGTGTGGTGAAATTACCCTCTGAATTTGACCCCTCCCCTTTCTCCACCCCCTGGGAGGAGAGGGGAGCAGTGAGCAGCAGCGGTGGCTGCGCTCGGGAATCATTTTGGGGATTTAACCCCCAATTCCAACCCTTGGTGCTGAGCGCCAAGCAGGGAGGTAATGGGTCCCATTTTTATAGTCTTTGGTATGACTCACGACCTACCGATCTCAGGGCGGACACTCTAAACACAAGGCCACTGAGCAGGTGAAGGTACATAAAAAAATAGTTTTATTCTAGTATTTTTCACTTTGCTGCTTGCCTTATATTGCTTTATTGTTACGTTGTATTTACTGTGATAATAAATAGTAATAATGCCGTCTCGTGTATTACATTTACATTACATGACGAGGGACAGCGTCAGACTGGCTCAGACGCTGCACCACTCCACCCTGTCTGAGGAACCGTAAGTCCAGGAAGATTGTGTAAATAAGAAGATATACTTATTTTTCTGCAAATAAGGGGTTCATTTTCAAAATTGATGGTTGCAAAATTGCAATGACTTTGTCCTTGTCACCTAACCTTGTTGTGCATTAAGAATCTGGGTTTGAGGTAACTAGATGTCATGCATACAGAATTTTCATTTGTAAATTACAACCTTTATGCTTTTGCTTTTCATTTGGATTACTTTGAGACCAAATTTGTGCTCTGAAAAGATTTATAATCTAAATCAGATTAATTATAATTTTGAACTGTGATTAATCATGATTAATTGCAGTAAATGGTTGTGTGCATAGTTTAAATTAACTTGGAAAAAAGACCCCAGTATTTTGACACAAAGGCAATTTAATTGTCAGACTACTGTACTTAAACATTTTAAAAATGTTTTTTATCATTTATTTGCTCAAAACTTGGTAATAGTTTTGCCTAAGTTCCGTCTAGTTGTATTTTGAAGTTAAATTTGCCAGCGAGTCTCATCACTCATCCTTGCACTGATCTGATCACCGACCGTATAAAAGCCTGTGCCACCTTTCAAGTAACCATCCAGGGTTAAGGTATAGGAGCATTGGCAAATAAATCTAATTCTGATTCTGATGTGCTGTCACAATAAATTGTATGTTTGATATGCATTTATACATGATTAATGGAATTTTTTTTGTCATAAACCGCATGAGTTAACTCGTTAAATCATTGTGAGGTATTCCTCATTTCCTTACTTCCAGCTAATGCCTCTTCCCAGTTATTCCTCTACTGGCCTGCCGGCTTTTCTGGCGGTGTCTCTCTCCCTTCTTCTTCAGTTGCTTTGACGTTGGTGGAAGGCTGACTGAAGACTGGAGGTACTGAGCACACCTGTCTCTAATTACTGCCTCGCTTCTTAAGCTGATTTCCTGCACCTGCTGGTTCGCTGGTTCTTTCCTTTGTGTCGTCCGCTACAGTACATATAGACCATGCTGACCTGTCTAAAGGGTTTCATGTGCCTTAAATCTAATTTTCTTTGCTACTTTGTTTTTGTGTTCAGTGCCTCCCTACTTTCCTTCAGCAAGTTGTGTGTTAAACCTTTTTTCTAGTTTTTGTGGCACTGGTACTACAACCAGTTCCATTATTTATTTTGTTATTCCCATGTTCTTTGCACAGTTAAGACTTTACACTCCTGCCTCCTCTCTGCTTCTGGGGTCCCTTCGCAAATTGAGCATAACATCTTTAATTAATATAGCATTTGTGGTTAAAGCAGTACAATGCTGGAGCTTGCTTCCATCTTACGGATCACCAGCCTGCTGTTCTTTGTCTTCAGACAGTGGTCGGGTGTCCAAGGAGATCCACGTTCTTTCGAGTAAGTGCCGGATGCTGTTGCCAAACCTTCTTGAGCAGTGAAATAAAGGCTTCAACAGAGCCATGATACAGATTAAGACGAAACGCGAAAGGTTCCAATAGAGTTAGGTGTCAGGCCCCAGATTGGAGTAGTTACATCTTGATATCGTTAAAGTCACAGAGCATAGCTTGAGGGCAACTTGAGCAGAGAGGGCAATCAGTGAGCACCCGAAGGGTGGACGAGTAGCTATGTGCAGTGTATCTGTGAGCAGGCCACACCACTTATTGTCCACGATCCTACAACTTTCCTACGCGAGTATTAAAGCTTTAAATAGTCCCTCAAAGAGCAAGAATATTCCATACTGCGATAAGTAAAGGGGAACTCTGATTTTGCATTAACAGACCACAAATTACTTATTGGGTTACTGGCAACGATTGAACACACCTTTATTGTAAATTTAAAAAAAAAAGTAAAGAGATTGTAACCCTATCCTATGTGTTACCTTTTCTTGCTGGGCAGTAACTTCAGACTCAAACCGTAGTTACGGACAAAGTGACCGCTTTTTGTTGGCTCATTGAGTCGGTAACCTTACAAGTTTACGGATTTGCAAGACCTAGACTTTATTTTCGTTTGGTCAGAAACTACTTGGCCCTCCCCTGCTACACACACACACACCACTTTTTTAACGGCACCAATTTCCTCTCTTTTTCTCCCGCCTCTGGGTGAGGTCAGAGTTCACCCAGGATCCTAACTTAGCTGTCCCAGGCTACACCTGTAACGCATTGATATGTATGTAGTCAACAGATTTGGCACAGAGTCTTGCATGCACACAAATGGGAATACTGAACCCCAAGAAATGAGGTGTCTTGGGCATCTAGTCCAGATTTCTTCTGACCCCATCCTTGGTCAGGTGTCCCAGGCATGCTTAGCTGGAAGGAGAACCTTAGGTAGACCGAGGACATCCTGGAGGGATTATGTCTTGCAGATGGCCTGGGAATGTGTCAGTGTTCCTCGTGGAACTGAGAGAGGTATCCAGAGACCGAGAAGTCTGGGCTTCCCTACTGAGAACACTGCCCCTGTGAACTGGATAAGCGGAAGAAAATAAATAGACGGATGGAACCACAACAGTCCAACTGCAACGCTAAATGTTAATGTCTCTACCCTACTGATTCAGCTGTACTCCGATATGACATGTTTGTGTCTCGAAACAAAACCACTAAACTCTCATAGTAGAACGGTGCTCAGTTCGAATGTTACTCACGGCTTAGCAGAGCTCAAAAGATTATCCTTCAAGTTCTGTGCCTTCTCCCTTCCTTTCCTGGCTGTCTTGTCTGATTTAATTCTGCCTGGTCACATTACACGTGAGACACACACACACACACACACAGACTTTTCATTTCCTGTCTGGCCTAAGGGTTTTGGTGTGATTTCATGCCCTTTTCCAGCATTTGAGTGGGTCTCACAGAAACAATGGTGCTACATCCCAGGAGTGTGGCACCTTCCCTAATTGGTGTCTTTTTTACCAAGTACATCACATTTGCGCACAAGTTCCCTCAGCAAAAGAACCCTTACAGTCCTACCTTGCTGTGTCAACTTAAGCAAAATATCCACGTTCTGGCAGATGCTCATCAGGATTTGTTTAACATAAACATCTTGTTTGTGTGTGTTGTGTTTACAGTAGGTAAATAAATCTGCACGTATTTAAGTATGTTTGCCTATAATTTCTTTCTACTCTCATCGGGCTCATCTCGGATGGCGACGAGTCCACTGTTGTGTGTGTGTGTGTGTGTGTGTGTGTGTGTGTGTGTGTGTGTGGGGGGGGGGTGATGTAATTCGATCAGCCAGAACTGTGAAATCACATATTAATGTCAGTAAAAATGAACTAATTTGTGGAAATAATTGGATAATACATTTGGAATAAATGTATTTCCCAGCTGTCTTGATTGACTGAGAAGAGGACTCTTGCATGCAGCTCACATAGAAGCTTTGAGTTCACGTTTTATGTAGATGTTATAAATTTGAAGCTTTGATGGCAACAAAAGATGAGGGCTTGTTGATATGATCGATGATTGTGATAAATTTCAGATGGATTACGGTGATCTGTTGTTGGCATAGTACCTCGATCAAGCGACAAGAGCTAATCAGTCAACTTTTTCCAGCTCCAATCAACGCAGAAATAAACAGAACGAGCGAACCTGGAGCTAAACGCACAGCTGAGGGCTGCAAAATAAATGTCGACCGTTACTTGGCGTTATCTTCCGGAAAAGAAAATATTTTTGAGAAAAGAGCTAACTCAATGCTGGTTGTGTGTCAGTGTTTTGGATCGCCAAAAATCGATGTTAGAGGTATGTACAACACTACATGTTAGCAGTTTAGCCACTTTTAGCGATATTTTAACTTGAAACTATTTGTATTGTTAATAAAGAGTATCCACATGTGCAAGTAGCAATAATGCTAACAGTTTATGCAGCATTGTAATTTGATTATGGTAAAAAGAAGCGAGCCTTCAGATCCGGTGATCGGGACGAGTTGAAGAGGATTCAGTGGCAGCTCAGAGTTAATCTTCAAGAAGGGAAAGATGCCTATAGAAGGAAGCTTGAAGCTAAACTCCAACAAAACAACACTCGTGAGGTTTGGAAAGGTATGAAGGCCATCACAGGCTTCAACAATAAAGCCAAACTGCTGGATGGGGGTGCAGATAGAGCCAACGAGCTGAATTTGTTTTTCAACAGATTTAGCAACACACCCCTTACTGGCCCTCCCCCCACTACTCCTGTTTTCACACCTCCACCTCCCCCTCCTTCACTTTTACCTGCCACAGACGTTTTTCCCCCCCTCTCCCCTCCCCCACTTCCACCCCCACTGGGAAAGCCAGCCCGGTGTGTCTGACACCTGGACTTGTAAGACGGCAGCTGGAGAAAGTCAATCCAGCTAAGTCAGCAGGCCCTGACCGAGTCAACCCCTGGGTCCTGAAGACTTGCGCTGCTCAGCTAACTGGGATCCTGCACTTCATCTTCAACCTGAGTCTGAAGCTAGAACGGATACCAGTGCTATGGAAAACATCCTGCATAGTGCCGGTGCCCAAGAAGCCCATCCCATCGAGCTCAAATGACTTCAGACCTGTTGCCCTGACGTCCCAGGTCATGAAGGTCCTCGAGAGACTTGTGCTGGATCAGCTGAGGCCACTGGTGGCTCCTTCCCTGGATCCTCTACAGTTTTCACATCAGCCCCATGTAGGAGTGGACGATGCTGTTATCTACCTGCTGCATCATGCTCACTCTCACCTGGATGGTGGGAAGGGCACTGTGAGGATCATGTTTTTTGATTTCTCCAGTGCCTTTAACACCATTCAGCCAATTCTGATGAGTGACAAGTTGCTCAGGATGGGTGTCAGTTCATCCATTGTCTCCTGGATCACTGATTACTTGTCTGACAGGCCCCAGTTTGTGCGACTGGGGAGCTCCGTGTCGGATACTGTGGTCAGTGGTGTAGGTGCTCCACAGGGGACCGTCCTGTCTCCTTTCCTGTTCACCCTGTACACCTCAGACTTCCAGTATAGTTCCAGGTCCTGCCACCTGCAGAAATACTCTGACAACTCTGCTGTGGTCGGGTGTATCGGAGAGGGACGGGAATTGGAGTACAGGACACTGATCGCTGACTTTGTGGAGTGGTCTCAGGCGAACCATCTGGTCCTTAATGTGGACAAGACCAAGGAGCTGGTCATCGACTTCAGGAAGAGAGTGACCCCGGTGGAGCCCATCAAGATCCAGGGCCGGGAGGTGGCAGTGGTGGAGCAGTACAAGTACCTGGGAGTCCACTTGAACAGCAGACTGGACTGGAAGGACAACTGCAAAGCTGTTTACAAGAAGGGCATGAGCAGACTCTTTTTCCTGAGGAAGCTTAGGTCATTCAATATGTGCAGCAAGCTGTTGGAGATCTTTTATCAGTCTGTTGTGGCCAGTGCACTGTACTTCGCAGTGGTTTGTTGGGGGAGCAGCACCAGCAAAAGGGACTCAAACCGGATTGATAATCTGATCCGGAAAGCCGGCCAAACTATTGGCACGCAACTGGAGGCGTTTGTGTCAGTGAGGGACAGGAGGTCACTGGACAAACTGCTGGCCATCATGGACAATCCTGCCCACCCACTCCACCTGACAATTAAGGGACAGCGGAGTTCATACTCCAACAGGCTCCTTCAACTTCCTTCCCGCACTGTGCGATTCAAGAACTCCTTCATTCCACACTCCATCCAGCTGTATAATCACTCGCCATACAGCAATAGATGACATCTGCCTATTACCTGACACCTGACATGTTAGCTACTTCTCTTTGTTTATAATGTCTATTTTCTATTTCCTGCTGGACCTACTCTCCATTTTATGCTGCTGCTGTCATATAGACTGTATATACTGTAATATTGTACATGGTGATTGGTTTATATTGTATATATGTTATAGACATAATATAATATATTTGTATATAAATTACTCTGTACACATATTATGTATATATTCGTATATATGTTAGATTTTTTATAGCTATATTAGTCTATTTATACCTGCATTGTCCCTTCCATCATTGTAACTGAGCTACTGTGTTGAACAATTTCCCTTGTGGATCATTAAAGTTTGTCTAAGTCTAAGTCTAAGTCTAAGTCTAAGTAAGGATTACATTTTAAAACTTCTGCATTATACCAACTGGACCATTTTGTTTAGTTAGGGTCTTGCATCCCTGCACAAACACCCAGTATTATAAAATAGTTTATTCTATATGTTTCTATGTATGTTTTGCTTTCGAGTAAAAATATATTTTATGATATGTTGCCATGCTCATCTTTTTAAAGGGGTTGTTTGCAACCTTTTTACGCAGATGCCTAGAGGTTGCCAACTTTCCAATTTGTTTTAAGCATTATTATCCCACACTCTTACAGCTTTCAGCATGCAATGACGTAACTATGCCTGTACGTAAAATGTGCACTCACATTTCTTTTGTGTTTTTTTAGCAAACGATAGCGATTGAAGGTAAATTCTATCATCCTATCAACCAGTGGCGTGCAGTCACTAGAGGCAGGGGAGGCGGGGCCTCACCTGCCAATCGAAGCAGGAGGTAATAATTAAAGGTAGACCAACGCCGGAGCTAAAAGGTTTGCTTTTGACTTCGGGACAGAAGACCCGTTCTTTTCAAACGGCGTGGTACACACGCAAAGGCTGGCTGTGTGGATGTCCAGCAAGAAAGGTAAGACCATAATAATGTTTTGTTTTATTAAATGTGCTTTTTTGTGTGCTACAGTTGTGTAAAGAATGCTGGTATGAGCTTTTAAACATAACCCGTTAACTGCTGCCAATCACATGGTGAATAAGATACTATTTAAGGTTCATATGTTTGTAAATCTGACTGTGATGATGCAGTCGTGCCTCACCAGACATTAACCTCACCGCACGCCACTGCTAACAACAATTCTGCAAATTGTGTATGACAAGGGCCCTGAGTGACAAGCCCAAAAGTTGAACACATTCCTCAGAATGATGAGCAATTTTTTTTCAATGTAATTAGTAGTTTGTGAAAAATATAGAAACTAAAAAAAAAAAAAAACACACAAGTACAGTGTGTTCTGTTAAATGATAAATGGGTTGTACTTGTATAGCGCTTTTCTACCTTCAAGGTACTCAAAGCGCTTTGACAGTATTTCCACATTTACCCATTCACACACACATTCACACACTGATGGCGGGAGCTGCCATGCAAGGCGCTAACCAGCAGCCATCAGAGGCAAAGGGTGAAGTGTCTTGCCCAAGGACACAACGGCCATGACTAGGAAGGTAGAAGGTGGGAATTGAACCCCAGTAACCAGCAACACTCCGATTGCTGGCACAGCCACTCTACCAACTTCGCCACGTACCAATGGTAAGTTAGCCGGTGGTGTTTTTTGCTTAGAAAAATTCAACTGTAAGCAAGTTGCAAACAACCCTTTTCATTTTCTTTATTCAGTTTGCATGTTAATAAAATAAAACACTGACTAATTTAGCTAGTTTATTTAGATTTTAGTACTGATGCTTCAAAACCTGCATGTTAAATTAATCAAAATTAAATTAAACGTGATTGTTTTTTTGTTTTTTTTTACATATTGCCCAACCCTAGCTTATGTTCTACTGAATTACTTCCAAACATAACAGGAAGCTGTTCTGATGAATATGCCTACATGGCAGTTTATCCCCGTAAGTGATGCCGGCTCAATTACAGATTCTCCCAATTGAGTACTAAAAGTAAGCTTTTTTCCTCTTTGGTCGGAGAGATAAAACTGCTGGTATTAGTTGTTGCTTGTTTTAGAGCAGGGGTGTCAAACGTACGGCCCGAGGGCCGGATCAGGCCCGCGACCAGGTTTTATCCGGCCCGCGGGATGAGTTTGCTAAGTATAACAATTAACCAGAAATTTTTGAATGAAAGAAAAAGCTGTTCTAAATGTGTCCACTGAAAGTCGCAATAGCAATTATTTGTATCTTTGTAGATGATGCTACATATGTACAAAATAAACCACGTGATGTTAGTACATCAGTCAAGGAAAAGGATCAAACTATTTAAATAACATACTGTAATTTGTCTTGATAGATTGAAAATTAACAACAATGAGTTGACCGATGAAAATTATCACATCATTTATTCAGAAAATACAAACCCCATTTCCATATGAGTTGGGAAATTGTGTTAGATGTAAATATAAACGGAATACAATGATTTGCAAATCCTTTTCAACCCATATTCAGTTGAATATGCTACAAAGACAACATATTTGATGTTCAAACTGATAAACATTTTCTTTTTTGCAAATAATCATTAACTTTAGTATTTGATGCCAGCAACATGTGACAAAGAAGTTGGGAAAGGTGGCAATAAATACTGATAAAGTTGAGGAATGCTCATCAAACACTTATTTGGAACATCCCACAGGTGAACAGGCAAATTGGGAACAGGTGCGTGCCATGATTGGGTATAAAAGTAGATTCCATGAAATGCTCAGTCATTCACAAACAAGGATGGGGCGAGGGTCACCACTTTGTCAACAAATGCGTGAGCAAATTGTTGAACAGTTTAAGAAAAAACTTTCTCAACCAGCTATTGCAAGGAATTTAGGGATTTCACCATCTACAGTCCGTAATATCATCAAAGGGTTCAGAGAATCTGGAGAAATCACTGCACGTAAGCAGCTAAGCCCGTGACCTTCGATCCCTCAGGCTGTACTGCATCAACAAGCGACATCAGTGTGTAAAGGATATCACCACATGGGCTCAGGAACACTTCAGAAACCCACTGTCAGTAACTACAGTTGGTCGCTACATCTGTAAGTGCAAGTTAAAACTCTCCTATGCAAGGCGAAAACCGTTTATCAACAACACCCAGAAATGCCGTCGGCTTCGCTGGGCCTGAGCTCATCTAAGATGGACTGATACAAAGTGGAAAAGTGTTCTGTGGTCTGACGAGTCCACATTTCAAATTGTTTTTGGAAACTGTGGACGTCGTGTCCTCCGGACCAAAGAGGAAAAGAACCATCCGGATTGTTATAGGCGCAAAGTTGAAAAGCCAATATCTGTGATGGTATGGGGGTGTATTAGTGCCGAAGACATGGGTAACTTACACATCTGTGAAGGCGCCATTAATGCTGAAAGGTACATACAGGTTTCGGAGTAACATATGTTGCCATCCACATACTTGCCAACCCTCCCGTTTTTAGCGGGAGAATCCCGGTATTCAGCGCCTCTCCCGACAACCTCCCGGCAGAGATTTTCTCCCGACAAACTCCCGGTATTCAGCCGGAGCTGGAGGCCACACCCCCTCCAGCTCAATGCGAACCTGAGACTGAGTGGGGACAGCCTGTTCTCACGTCCGCTTTCCCACAATATAAACAGCTTGCCTGCCCAATGACGTCATAACATCTAGGGATTTTAGAGACTAGAGTGCACAACTGCGCACACAACAAGGAGACGAAGCAGAAGAACGAGGAAATTACAGACATCAAATGGCGACGCCGTCGACGAGCAAGATGAAGAAATACGCTTGCAAGTTCCAAAACAAATGGAAACAAGAATTTCAGTTCATCCAGGACAGTTTGAAGGGGAAGGTGTATGTTGCCTGTACATTTTTTAGAACAGACTTCTCCATTGAACACGGTGGCCGAAATGATATACTCATCATGAACAGATAAGTTAAACAGGACAATACTGCCATCTAGTGGATAGCCACCGGAACACTGAAATTCAAGTATTTATTTATTTTTTTCTATGTAAATAAAATAAATATATATATATATATATATATATGTATAATACTCAAGTTGGTGAATTCTAGCTGTAAATAGCCACGCCCCCAACCACGCCTTCTGCCCCCCCCCTACCCCCCGCCTCCCGATATTGGAGGTCTCAAAGTTGGAAAGTATGCATCCAGGCAACGTTACCATGAACGCCCCTGCTTATTTCAGCAAGACAATGCCAAGCCACGTGTTACATCAACGTGGCTTCATAGTAAAAGAGTGCGGGTGCTTGACTGGCCTGCTTGTAGTCCAGACCTGTCTCCCATTGAAAATGTGTGGCACATTATGAAGCCTAAAATACCACAACGGAGACCCCCGGACTGTTGAACAACTTAAGCTGTACATCAAGCAAGAATGGGAAAGAATTCCACCTGAGAAGCTTAAAAAATGTGTGCCCTCAGTTCCCAAACGTTTACTGAGTGTTGTTAAAAGGAAAGGCCATGTAACACAGTGGTGAACATGCCCTTTCCCAACTACTTTGGCACGTGTTGCAGCCATGAAATTCCAAGTTAAATATTATTTGCAAAAAAAAAAAAAGTTTATGAGTTTGAACTTCAAATATCTTGTCTTTGTAGTGCATTCAATTGAATATGAGTTGAAAAGGATTTGCAAACCATTGTATTCCGTTTATATTTACATCTAACACAAATTCCCAACTCTTATTGAAATGGGGTTTGTACATCAGTCAAGGAAAATGATCAAACTATATCAATAACATAGTGTAATTTGTCTTGATGGATTGAAAATTAACACCAATGAGTTGACCGATGAACATCATCACATCATTTTTTCAGAAAATATAAATAACGTCAAATAAAGATAGAATACTATTAACATCAACATGTACGTGTAAAGAAAAAAACAACAACAACATTATGATTTGTACATTTTCAGAATGTGCTTGTTCTTTTTTTAAACAAAGATCTGAAGTTGTCTTTAATTTGAAGTTATATTGCCATGATTTTACCAGTCCGGCAAACTTGGGAGTAGATTTTTCTCCATGTGGCCCCCGATCTAAAATGAGTTTGACACCCTTGTTTTAGAGGCAGGGGACAGCGACCAATTTAAAAACATCCCCACTCGCTCTGTTGTGCACTGAAACGATAAGGTCGTATTAATTTGGTACCAGTTCCCATCTGTGCATTGGTTGCTAGGTTTTGGATCTTCTTTCGTGTATAAATACTGCAGTTATTTCCCCTCTGAAATCCCTTGCTTTCCAGCATCGGTGACTAAGTCAGCCCTGCATGGCATGTCACGCTTGTCTGCAATAATTGTTCTCTCATTTCCACAGTCCATCTCTGTGGCAGATGATTGCATGTTTAAGGCTGACTCACAGTTCAGGCGCCTTTTGTCCTAGTTTTCCTGCATCTGAAATGGTTTCACACCTGTCTCATGAACCTCTTTCATGAGCTCACTAACTCGGCATTAAACAGCCACAACACTAAATACCCCCCTAGTCATAAGTACACAGGAGTTCACTCTACTGCTTCCCCATATTCTTCCAATCTTGCTCGCTCCCTCATTATCAATGCATGGTTGCATGTGTTAGCCAGTGTAGTGTAAATGCTTTCAATAGCTATCTGAGGGCTGGGAGAGTTAAGATTTCCATTCTATTGCACATTCCTCTCTGCTGGTCTCCAGAGACAGTTAGGGGATTGCTGGGGCTCCCTGGAGGTTGAACACCAAGCCTCGGGCAGTGTGAACAGATTAAGTTCAAGATGGAAATTCAGATTATTTTTCCTTATAGAGAATGTATACTGTTGTGTGCCATGGGACAGAATGGCTGTTTGGTTTGTCATCTCATGACACATTACACGTTTTACTATGTATGCAAAGTTGCCTTTGCTTGCGGTTTTCTTAGCGTTTGTGTTAATATTTATTTATTAGCGTGCTTGCTATAAGTTTACACAATATACAGTCGTGGTCAAAAGTTGACATACACTTGTAAAGAACATAATGTCATGGCTTTCTTGAGTTTCCAATAATTTCTCTTATTTTTTTGTGATAGCGTGATTGGAGCACATACTCGTTGGTCACAAAAAACATTCATGAAGTTTGGTTCTTTTATGTATTTAATCAAAATCTGCTGGGTCAAAAGTATACATACAGCAACGTTAATATTTGGTTACATGTCCCTTGGCAAGTTTCACTGCAATAAGGCGCTTTTGGTAGCCATCAACAAGCTTCTGGCAAGCTTCTGGTTGAATTTTTGACCACTCCTCTTAACAAAATTGGTGCAGTTCGGCAAAATGTGTTGGTTTTCTGACATGGACTTGTTTCTTCAGCATTGTCCACACGTTTAAGTCAGTACTTTGGGAAGGACATTCTAAAACGTTAATTATAGCCTGATTTAGCCATTCCTTTACCACTTTTGACGTGTGTTTGGGGTCATTGTCCTGTTGGAACACCCAACTGCGCCCAAGACCCAACCTCCGGGCTGATGATTTTAGGTCGTCCTGAAGAATTTGGAGGTAATCCTCCTTTTTCATTGTCCCATTTACTCTCTGTAATGCACCATTTCAATTGGCAGCAAAACAGGCCCAGAGCATAATACTACCACCACCATGCTTGACGGTAGGGATGGTGTTCCTGGGAGTAAAGGCCTCACATTTTTTCCTCCAAACATATTGCCGGGTATTCTGGCCAAACAGCTCGATTTTTGTTACATCTGACCACAGAACTTTCCTCCAGAAGGTCTTATCTTTGTCCATGTGATGTCAGATGAAACAAAAATTGAGCTGTTTGGCCACAATACCCAGCAATATGTTTGGAGGAGAAAAGGTAATAAATTCATAAAAGAACCAAACCGCATGAATGTTTTTTTGTGACTAACAAGTATGTGCTCCAATCACTCTATCACAAAAAAACAAGAGTTGTAGAAATGTATGGAAACTCAAGACAGCCATGACATTATATCCTTCACAAGTGTATGTAAACTTTTACTGCTATTACATGCTATTTGATGATTTATCCACAATTTATGTGTTCTTTTCTTACTCAATTTCTATTCCAAAATGTAACATTCATGTTTGAAGCCAACTCTTGCCCGAGGATGACGGCAGATCTCACTTTGACTCGGCTTGCACATTGTGACATTTGGATGTGATTTGGTTACACTGGTGACAAGGGAGTCTCTTGGGGGCTAGCTCGCTACCAGCTTACACATTAAAAAAAGAGCTAAGAATAATTTTGGCTTCTGGTGAGTTGGCGGTGCTCGATGGCTTTGATCGCATGACATTTGACATCCTCGTGTTTCGTGCTTTACTCTGGAGCATATTGCTGACAGAATACCGTCACATAGAGCGAACTGATAACTCGCAGTCCTTTGGTGTGATGCTATTCCTGAACCGCTGCACACAAGAGGGTGGAACTTTTGCAAAACATGTGCTCTTACTGTGTTGGATTGTTATGAAAAATACAACTCTAAAGTTTGACCCCTTGATTTGGATTGACTTGAACTGTCAAGAATCACCATTGAATTGGGTGCACACATTTAGGGGACTGACACGTGGATGTTTGTCAAATCAGAGCAAGATTTGTTAAAAAACATGGCTAATAGTATGTATCACAAGAAAGGATGGGTTCGGAATTTGTTACATTTATAGGCATCGACCAAAATCCGTGAGTACTCCTGGGTATCGATTCACATAAAACTCAAGCAACACCCACCCAGAGCGGACTTAGTTGGACTATCTGTATGTAATGTTACAATTTTCCATGCCAAGAAAGTGAGTATGCCCCATTGAAAACACTCACATGTACAGTAAGGCTCCAGTTTTCAAAAAGCACTAGCTTGATGCTAATTTATATTGGATTTGCCATAGACATAACTGGATTCGTACCAGAAACCCTCACGTTTCTGAACTGCTACTCTCCCATCTGAGCCACACTGCCCAATATGCACGTTACAATCAAACAGTTGGTCTGTAATAAGTACCATACTTACAGTACAAACCCTTTTTAGGGCACAACAAAAGACTAATGGCTTAATGACAAAGACTACTTTCTGACTAGGCAACACATACGCTACTGCCACCTGACGCAGGCCTGGGCAATTATTTTGACTCGGGAGGCCTAATTTAGAGAAAAAAATGTGTCTGGGGGCCGGTATATCTATCTCTCTATCCATCTATATATATATATATATATATATATATATACGTATATATATATATATATATATATATATATATATATATATATATATATATATATATATATATATATATATATATATATACGAATATATATATATATATATATATATATATATATATATATATATATATATATATATATATATATATATATATATATATATATATATATATATATATACAAATATGTGTGTGTATAAGGTATAAGTATGTGTGCTTGGATCCTAATACTAATGCAAAACCTCACAATAATGTCTGATTGAATGCTAAAACCGTTATGACAGACCGTCTTACAAAAAGGAAGGGAATTTACATTTTTTTTTACTGATTGAGACACCCAGAATGTACATAAATATAAAGAATGTGGGATTTACAATATTAACTGTGAACGATAAAACACTGAATATTGACAACATATGAACGTCACACACACCCTCTTGATCGACATATTTTACAATCAAGCGAAACGCAACAAAAATGCAACACACACAACGAAATATGAACGTGAAGAGTAAAAAAATCTGATATATCACTAAGCTTTAGAACTTTGTTGTAAAAATCTTCTTCCACGTCTGTCAGCAGGTACTAGAAGGTAAGAATAGTTGCTTTTGCATAAAATTGCAAAACAAAACGCCAGATAATATGTCTTACCTTATACACACAGCATAATAATACTCGTATGTTGAAGCACAGTACAATCCGTCAAACGGTGCGGCTTCAAAGCTTACCAAAGTTGTACTAAAACTTTTTGATAGATTTTTAAGCGCCGTGTGTAATGTTCTATATTTTCAATGGAACATATACAATTTTGGTGTTGTTTACTTAAGTCATATTGCAGTCTACATGTATCTCTTATTTGTGACTCCCATCATATTGCAGGCTACATGTATTTCTTATGTGTGACTGCCATCTACTGCTCACACTTATCATTTCACCATGTACCAAATAAAATAGCTTCGAGGTCGGTAAGCACAACCAAAAATGATTCCGGGTTATAAGGCGCACTGTCGAGTTTTGAGAAAATGAAAGGATTTTAAGTGCGCCTTATACTCCAAAAAATAGGGCACATAACCTCCTGGCAGAGGTACTCATAGTATAGTCACATACTGTTTTTTTGATTGATTGAGACTTTTATTAGTAGATTGCACAGTACAGTACATATTCCGTACAATTGACCACTAAATGGTAACACCCGAATACGTTTTTCAACTTGTTTAAGTCGGGGTCCACGTTAATCAATTCATGGTAATGTCATGTTATGTGCTGTGATTAATACAAGTTGGTAGCTGGGACCTACATACAAAATGTTGGAAATGGATGTGCTGACACTCAACAAGCGTTTTAAAAATACAAGATTGAATAACGACAGTGTTACTCATGCAACAAAATATCAAAGGGACACAAAATTGAGAGGGATGTAATCACCCTTGGATAAAATGTACTTAACAGTAAAAAAAAACAAAAACACAGAAATTAATTGAGCAGCGAAACATGCTTAATCCTCGTGCATGCTTGCATCCAAGGATACTCTTACTGCTCATGCTTTATATGTCTGGCTGAGCCTTTCTTGTGAAATGTATGGTCGTCAGACTTTATTTCCCCTTTTTTTTTCTTTTTCATGTACGGCTTCTGATGGTTCTGCAAATGCATTCATTCCTTTTCTGCACGGAAGGAGGGGAGGTTATGGCGCACAATATCTGTCATGCTGCCTTATTTTACAGTCGTCCTGCTTTACACCAGCACTGTGTAATAGCATTGCAATCAGCGGCTATTAACAGGATGTGAGCTTGCATAAAGAACTGACAATTTACATGATTCGATGACACTTCACTTAATTACTACTAGCAGAAGCTTCCGGTCATTTCTACACCACAGGCTATGATAAGACATGGCTCGCATAACCAAATGGTAGAGTTGATTTTATAACATATTCTATGTTGTTGTTGTACCACAGAATGTATGTGTGGTCTGACAATGTTCGCTGACCCACAATTCAACGAGGGCTCTATGCTCCAGCGAATCTTTCTTCAATCTACAATACTTTAACACCCAAGGAACTGGGAAAGGAGGAAGCTAGGGCAGCATTGATAGATTTCGTCTTAGCTTCGAGCACTTCTCAATTTTGCAGTTGGAGTCGAGGCTAAATCTTTGAATCCGCACGCAGGTATTGGGGATTTATAGGCTTCTTCCTTGAAAGCCGCAATCCTTCCCCTGTAATAAATTCTAACACATCGTATATTATAGCACACTACTTATTCAACTTTCAGAGAGAATACCACTGATACACATGTGGTACTTTGTTGTTTTTAGGAATGTGTTTTAAGAGGTCAGAAGAAAACCAAATTCTCCGAGATGTGGCGCGTACAAAAACTGAGGTATAACTGTATTGGACCCATTTTTGTAAATAACAAATGTGGTTTTATCAAAACAATTTGCTCTTAAAGGCCTACTGAAATGATTTTTTTAAATTTAAACGGGGATAGCAGATCCATTCTATGTGTCATACTTGATCATTTCGCGATATTGCCATATTTTTGCTGAAAGGATTTAGTAGAGAACATCGACGATAAAGTTCGCAGCTTTTGGTCGCTGATAAAAAAAAGCCTTGCCTGTACCGGAAGTAGCGTGACGTCAAAGGTTGAAAGGCTCCTCACATTTCCCCATTGTTTACAATGCAGCGAGAGCGATTCGGACCGAGAAAGCGACGATTACCCCATTAATTTGAGCGAGGATGAAAGATTTGTGGATGAGGAACGTGAGAGTGAAGGACTAGAGTGCAGTGCAGGATGTATCTTTTTTCGCTCTGACCGTAACTTAGGTACAAGCTGGCTCATTGGATTCCACACTCTCTCCTTTTTCTATTGTGGATCACGGATTTGTATTTTAAACCACCTCGGATACTATATCCTCTTGAAAATGAGAGTCGAGAACGCGAAATGGACATTCACAGTGACTTTTATCTCCACGACAATACATCGGTGAAGCACTTTAGCTATGGAGCTAACGGGATAGCATCGGGCTTAACTGCAGATAGAAACAAAAGATATAAACCCCTGACTGGAAGGATGGACAGAAAATCAACAATACTATTAAACCGTGGACCTGTAAATACACGGTTAATGCTTTCCAGCCTGGCGAAGGTTAACAATGCTGTTGCTAACGACGCCATTGAATCTAACTTAGCAACGGGACCTCACAGAGCTATGCTAAAAACATTAGCTATCCACCTACGCCAGCCAGCCCTCATCTGCTCATCAACACCCGTGCTCAAATGCGTTCCAGCGATCGACGGTGCGACAAAGGACTTCACCCGATCACCGATGCAGTCGGCGGCTAGCGTCGTATAGTGCGTCTGCTATCCACCTGAAAGTCCTCCTTTTTGTGTTGCTGCAGCCAGCCGCTAATACACTGATCCCACCTACAACTTTCTTCTTTGCAGTCTTCATTGTTCATTAAACAAATTGCAAAAGATTCACCAACACAGATGTCCAAAATACTGTGGAATTTTGAGATGAAAACAGAGCTTTTTATATTGGATTCAATGGCGTCCGAATACTTCTGTTTCAACGATTGATGTCACGCGCATACGTCATCATACATAGACGTTTTCAACCGGAAGTTTAGCGGGGAATTTTAAATTGCACTTTATAAGTAACCCGGCCGTATTGGCACGTGTTGCAATGTTAAGATTTCATCATTGATATATAAACTATCAGACTGCGTGGTCGGTAGTAGTGGGTTTCAGTAGGCCTTTAAGGCTGCAATATGCTCTTGCGTTACGTAGCTTGCGTCACCTCATGACAGCGTTGATAGCTCTCTTGCGGGGGCTGACGCATGGCTTGCAGTTCTTTTCCAAAACTCGAGAGGACAGTGTTTTCCAGAGTGAGCAACCACAACTATTGCTTTTAGTTTCCTGTGTGTACTAGTCAGTGATGGGCAGTGACAAGCTACATGTTGTCACGGCGCAGGCTTGAACCCGCTTTTCTGCAGCAGCTGGGTCTGCCAGCACCTCCGTTGGCTTCACGCCCACGCGCCGGCACCTGTAACTAATGAGGGAGGACTGCATAAAGACCAGCGGACCTGATGATCCTTTGCCGGAACATAGTTTCACTCCAGTAGTGAGCATCATGTCTCTGGCTTCCCTCCCTCGTACTTGCTCGCCGTCTCTGTGCTTTTCCCTGTTCCCGTGTTTGATGTCCATATTGTCTTCCGCAGTACATTCCCCGTCTGCTGTGATCGAGTTGTGTTTCTCGCCCTCTTCTGGATTTTGGACAGCCTTCCCCGATCCTTGACCACTGTTTGGACACGGACATCGTTGCCTCTCTCCAGCCCCCGACTGCTTGCTTGCCATCGGACTGCCTTCTCGCTTTGCCCCCTTGGTCTGACGAAGGATTCACCCAACACGCACAAACAACAAACCCTGGTAACATTTATATGGTTAATTCTACACACCGTCTTACACCCATTACTTGAAGTAGCACACACACCCTACACATTGATTATTAGGTTTAATAAACCTGTTAAACCGAGTTCTTCCATGGTGTCGTCTCCTTCCCCCGCCATACACAACACATGTAGCTAAGCTACGTAGCGTAACTATATTTTCAAGTCGCTTGGCTACTTTTTTAATGAGTAGCTTTTCCTGTAGGTTAGCTACTTTTAGATCAGGGGTGTCCAAACTTTTTCCACCGAGGGCCGCACACGGAAAAATTAAAGCATGCTGGGGTCCTTCTGATATTTTTCATTTTCAAACCATAACTAAATATATGGATTAATTTTTATTTTTTTTTACCTTTAGGGCTCCCGGGGACCATAAAGGGTCTATGTCATTAAAATGTTAAAAACATGTCAAATTATTATTATTTTTTATTTATTTAATGCTTACAGCAAATCTCTACAGTGTATCAACTTCAGGTTGATATAACGTTAAAAAACCCAAAAAGGTTTTATGTCTTTTCTGTCAAAGACAACTTAGTTTTTTATAATACAACTGAAATATGCAGTATTCCCCCCGCTGCCCAAAACATAAAGAAAGCAATGTTTGATGTGAAGTAATTACAGCCTTAAAAAGATCAATAACGCAGGACACCATTGATTTTAATTCATTGTTATTTTTGAGTAATCACAGTGAAAAGATAAATTAAATCCCATTAAATATATTTGGGATCCAAAAGGTGCCCCACTCAGAAAGTGATACATTTTTATGAGTTTTTTTCTTTTACTTTCAAAAATTCAGTTACGAGATCAACTTCATATATACAGTATCTGTCAATTTTACGTTTGAACTATTATTTTGTTTGTTTTATGCTCTTTTGTCAAAGAAAACGTTGATGTTTTTATATGGCAACCACACAATATATGCACAATTTTCCACATAAAACATTTTAAAGTGAAATATTTGAAATAATTGGAGCCTTGAATAGGTCTTTTTTTTTTTTTTTTTTTTGAGCAATGGCAAAACAAGAAAAATAAAGATAGACAAAAGGAAAAAACAGCCTGCATGGCAGCTTTGTGTCAACATTGCAACTTTTTTTAGTTAGATCTCACCTCATTCCACTTTTTTAAATGTTTTTTTTAATTTTTGCTATAGCATTTCCAGAATGTGTGGCGGGCCGCAAATGGCCACCGGGCCACACTTTGGACACCCCTGTTTTAGATCCATTTAGCGAGGTAGCTTACATCAAACTACAAGCTAAAAAAAAGAAATATGGACTGCAAATCTAGGCCAAAATAAAAATATGGAGGAAATACAATGACCTGGATGAATGAGAACATACATACATACAGAGAAAATCCATGATTGGTTGGTGTTCGTATGATGAGTCACAATTGGCTAACGGTAGGGTGAAACATCGAAACTAGTAAGCAAAATCCGAACAGTGTCACATGATGATGAGGGAATCAGAGACAGAGGGATGCCTCAAGCAGACCACTCCAAAAAAAACATACTTGAAAATGGCAGAAGGTTTCTCTCTCATAGATTAGATCTTTCCATTAGTGATAGAATTACGTGCAGGAAACCCACAATAATGCATGTCCTTAGCCATATTTATACAAATGTATGCGTTTAGAGAAAACAATGCCCAAAACCTTAGTTTTTAGTTGTTT
>NC_084738.1:269498-392340 GCF_033978785.1 Entelurus aequoreus
AATGGGTTTTAGAGCATTCACTCATCTACAGCTGTGGTTATGGTATGGCTCACATACATCCTAAAATTGATATTAATATTTGTGCAGTGCATATTCCTAAATAACAATGTGAGGGGAGTTCTGCATCGACTGCAAGTAATCTTCAATCACAACAGAATATATAATATGCTTTTTCTCTTTTTTAGGCGATTCATTGGCGTTAACCCCGAGAGGGGAACAAAGGCTAGCCAGGGAAAGGTGGTGTCCAAGAAGACCGGGAAGCTGGTTCAGAAAAAGGCAGCAACTGTAAATCCTCACGTAGCCACCCTTATAAAACATCTCACAGACTTTGAGTGGGGCTTTATGTAGCCGACAACTAAACACTGGACTCGTGTTCAGTGTTTTGTCTCCAGTTTGAAATTAAGTTGACATGTTATAAATGTTAAAATGCTTTACTGAAAATAAGACGAATGCACTAAATGTACATTGAATGTATTTGATGCACTTTAAAATAATTGGTTAATAAAAGCATACCGGTAACTTGCAAGGCCATTTCTCAAGTCATTTTTATGCCAGCAGATTGCAGGGGTTTTGATTTTGAAAATTTAAAAGTTCAATTCATTAACTTCTAGTGGCATTATACTGTAAAGCTCAGTCTATAGTGCTCACAATTATTTTACTGTAATTAACTGTTAATGGATATTACAGTAGATACACTAAAATAACAGTGTAATGCCGCTAAACAGATGACAGTATTATGCTGTGAAGCGTATATTTGATACAGCACAGTACTGTGATACTTTTTACAGTAATAAACTGTAGTGATAAATCACAGTATGTGTGCTGTAGAAAAACAGTTTTATACTGGAACCATTAGGTGCCAGTAGGTTACTGTAATTAAACGGTGACAATTCTTACAGTAAGGGAGAGACCCGCCACCCAGTGGAGAAAACTCATTTTGGCCGCTTGTACCCGTGATCTTGTCCTTTCGGTCTTACCCCAAAGCTCATGACCATAGGTGAGGATGGGAACGTAAATCGACCGGTAAATTGGGAGCTTTTCCTTCTGGCTCAGCTCCTTCTTACCACAACGAATCGATATAGCGTCCTCATTACTGAAGACGCCGCACCGATCAGCCTGTGCATATCACGATCCACTCTTCCCTCACTCATGAACAAGACTCCAGGTACTTGAACTCATCCACAAGATCTCCTGCCCAACCTCGAGATGGCACTCCACCCTTTCCCGGGCGAGAACCTCGGACTTGGAGGTGCTGATTCTCATCCCAGTCGCTTCACACTCGGCTGCGAACCGATCCAATGAGAGCTGAAGATCCTGGCAAGTTGAAGCCATAAGGACCACATCATCTGCAAAAAGCAGAGACCTAATCCTGCAGCCACCAAACCGGATCCCCTCAACGCCATGACTGCGCCTAGAAATTCTGTCCATAAAAGTTATGAACAGAATCGGTGACAAAGGGCAGCCTTGGCGGAGTCCAACCCTCACTGGAAAGGGGTCCGACTTACTGCCGGCAATGCAGACCAAGCTCTGACACTGATCATACAGGGAGCGACCCGCCACAATCAGACATGCCGATACCCCATACTCTCTGAGCACTCCCCACAGGACTTCCCGGGGTGGCCACGGTCGACTGTCTTCTCCAAGTCCACAAAGCACATGTAGACTGGTTGGGCAAACTCCCATGTACACTCAAGGACCCTGCCGAGAGTATAGAGCTGGTCTACCGTTCCACGACCAGGACGAAAACCACACTGTTCGTCCTGGATCCGAGGTTCCTCCTCTCCAGTACACATGAATAGACCTTACCGGGAAGGCTGAGGAGTGTGATCTACGATAGTTGGAACACACCCTCCGGTTCCCCTTCTTAAAGAGAAGAACCACCACCCTGGTCTGCCAATCCAGAGGTACCGCCCTAGATGTCCACGCGATGTTGCAGAGTCTTGTCAACTAAAACAGCCCCACAGCATCCAGAGCCTTAAGGAACTCCGGACGGAGCTCATCCACCGAGGAGGTTTTTAACTACCTTGGCAACCTCAGCCCCAGAAATAGGAGAGCCTACCACAGATTCCCCAGACACTGCCTCCTCATAAGAAGACGTGTTGGTGGGATTGAGGAGGTTTCGCTTGGCCTGTCGGTATGCCCGCTGCTTCTGGAGTCCCATGAGCCAAAAGGACCAGATAAGCTCTTTCTTCAGCTTGACGGCATCCCGCACTGCTGGTGGACACCAGCGGGTTCTAGGATTACCGCCACGACAGGCACCTTGCGGCCACAGCTCCAATCAGCTGGCTCGACAAGAGAGGCATGATCCATTCCGACTCAATGTCCAGCACCTCCTTTGTGACATGTTCAAAGTTCTTCCGGAGGTGGAAAAAGAAACTGTCTCTGACAGGAGACTCTGCTAGGCGTTCCCAAAAGACTCTCACAATGCGTTTGGGCCTGCCAGGTCTGTCCGGCATCCTTCCCCACCATCGGAGCCAGCTCACCAGGTGGTGATCGGTAGAAAGCTCGCCCCTCTCTTCACCCGAGTGTCCAAAACATGAGGCCGCAAATCCCATGACACATCTACAAAGTCAATCATGGAACTGCGGCCGAGGGTGTCCTGGTGCCAAGTGCACATATGGACACCCTTATGTTTGCACATTGTGTTTGTTATGGACAATCCGTGACGAGCACAAAAGTCCAATAACAAAGCACCACTTGGGTTCAGATCCGGGTGGCCATTTTTCCCAATCACGACTCTCCAGGTTTCACTGTCGTTGCCAACATGAGCGTTGAAGACCCCCAGCAGAACAAGGGAATCACCAGAGGGAGCACTCTCAAGGGAATCCAAAAAGAGTGGGTACTCTGAGCTGCTGTTTGGTGCGTAAACACCAACACTCAGGACCCGTCACCCAACCAGAAAGCGGAGGGAAGCTACCATCTCGTCTACTGGGTTAAGTCCAATGTGCAGGCTTTGAGCCGGGGGGCAAAACAAGAATTGACAACCCAGCCTCTCATTACTTGCAACGCCAGAGTGGGAGAGAGTCCAACCCCTCTTGAGAAAACAGGTTCCAGAGCCCTTGCTGTGCGTCGAAGTGAGTCCAACTTTATCTAGCCGGGAACTTCTCCACCTCGCGCACCAGCTCAGGCTCCTTCCATCCCTGCGAGGTGACGTTCCACGTCCCAAGAGCGAGCTTATGTAGCCGATAATCGGACTGCCAAGTGCCCTGCCTTCGGCTGCCGCCCAGCTCACACTGCACCCGACCTCTATGACCCAGCCCATGAGTGGTGAGCCTATTGCAGGGGGGACCCACGTTGCCTCTTCGAGCTGGGCCCCATGGGCACCAGTCGCTCGCCATCATGCCCCACCTCTGGGCCTGGCTCCACAGGGGAGCCATGGTGACCCGCGTCCGGGCAAGAAAAAAATCTAGGTCCTCGATTTGTACTTTTCATAAAGGTCTTTGAGCTGCTCTTTGTCTGATTCCTCACCTAGGACCTGTTTTTCTTGGGGGACCCTACCAGGGGGCAAAGAAGCCCCTGGACAACATAGCTCCTAGGATCAGTGGGACACGCAAACCACAAAGGTGGCGGTTCAGAAAGCAGGTTATAGAAACATAACTCCAAAACCAAACATGCAAGATGTCTAAACATGCCTGTAATATTGTATCAATGTGGCATCCTGAGCAGATGCCCGAACCACCTCATCTGGCTCCTCTCAATGTGGAGGAGCAGCGGCTTTACACTGAGTTCCTCACGGATGACAGAGCTTCTCACCCTATCTCTAAGGGAGAGACCCACCACCCGGCGGAGGAAACTCATTTCGGCCGCTTGTACCCGTGACCTTGTCCTTTTGGTCATAACTTAAAGCTCATGACCATAGGTGAGGATGGGAACGTTGATCGACCGGTAAATTGAAAGCTTTTCCTTCTGGCTCAGCTCCTTCTTCACCACAACGGATCGATATAGCGTCCTCATTACTGAAGACGCCGCACCGATCCGCCTGTAGATCTCACGATCCACTCTATCCTCACTCGTGAACAAGACAGGTACTTGAACGCTTTCACTTGGGGCAAGATCTCTTTCCCAACCTGGAGATGGCACTCCACCCTTTCCAGGGCGAGAACAATGGACTCGGACTTGGAGGTGCTGATTCTCATCCCAGTCGCTTCACTGCGAACCGATCCAATGAAAGCTGAAGATCCTGGCCAGTTGAAGCCATCAGGACCACATCATCTGCAAAAAGCAGAGACCTAATCCTGCAGCCACCAAACCAGGCGCAGTCAAAGCCATGACCGCGCCTAGATATTCTGTCCATTAAAGTTATGAACAGAATCGGTGACAAAGGGCAGCCTTGGCGGAGTCCAACCCTCACTGGAAAGGGGTCCGACATACTGCCGGCAATGCGGACCAAGCTCTGACACTGATCATACAGGGAGACACCCGCCACAATCAGACATGCCGATACTCCATACTCTCTGAGCACTACCCTCAGGATTTACCGGGGGCCAAGGCCGAATGTCTTCTCCAAGTCCACAAAAATTATGTAGACTGGTTGGGCAAACTCCCATGCACACTCAAGGACCCTGCCGAGAGTTTAGAGCTGGTCTACCGTTCCACGACCAGGAAAAACCACACTGATTGTCCTGGATCCGAGGTTCCTCCTCTCTAGTACGCATGAATAGACCTTACCGGGAAGGCTGAGGAGTGTGATCTACGATAGTTGGAACACACCCTCCGGTTCCCCTTCTGACAACCCAGCCTCTCATTACTTGCAACGCCAGGGTAATGTAGTATTTTGTGGCTGATGACAGCCACAAAATACTGAAGGTTGTCATCGGCAGGTGTACCAAAGCAGTTAGGACTCATAGCAGACCGGATTGGCAGACCGGGTCTGCCAATCCGGTCTGCTATGAGTCCTAACTGCTTTGGTCTGCCAATCCAGAGGTACCGCCCCCGATGTAGACGCAATGTTGCAGAGTCTTGTAAACCAATACTTCCCCACAGCATCCAGAGCCTTAAGGAACTCCGGACGGAGCTCATACCCCCGGGGCCTTGCCACCGAGGAGCTTTTTAACTACCTTGTCAACCTCAGCCCCAGAAATAGGAGAGCCCACCACAGACTTCCCAGGCACTGTTTCCTCATAGGAAGACGTGTTGGTGGGATTGAGGAGGTCTCGCTTGGCCTGTCGGTATGCCCACTGCCTCTGGAGTCCCATGAGCCAAAAGGACCCGATGGCTCTTTCTTCAGCTTGACAGCATCCCTCACTGCTGGTGGATTACCGCCACGACAGGCACCAAACACCTTGCGGCCACAGCTTCAATCAGCTGGCTCAACAAGAGAGGAACGGAACATGGTCCACTCAGACTCAATGTCCAGCACCTCCCTCGTGACATATTCAAAGTTCTTCCGGACATGTTCAAAGTTCTTCAGGAGACTCTGCTAGGCGTTCCCAGCAGACCCTTACAATGCGTTTGGACCTAACAGGTCTGACCGGCATCCTCCCCTACCATCGGAGCCAGCTCACCACCAGGTGGTGGTTGGTATAAAGCTCTGCCCCTCTCTTCACAGAGTGTCCAAAACATGAGGCCGCAAATCCCATGACACAACTACAAAGTCAATCATGCGGCCGAGGGTGTCCTTGTGCCAAGTGCACATATGGACACCCTTATGTTTGAACATTGTGTTTGTTATGGACAATCCGTGACAAGCATAAAAGTCCAATAACAAAGCACCACTTGGGTTCTGATCCGGGTGGCCATTTTTCCCAATCACGACTCTCCAGGTTTCACTGTCGTTGCCCACATGAGCATTGAAGTCCACCAGCAGAACAAGGGAATCACCCGAGAGAGCACGCTCCAGTACTCCCTCAAGGGAATCCAAAAAGAGTGGGTACTCTGAGCTGCTGTTTGGTGTGTAAACACAAACAACAGTCAGGACCCGTCACCCAACCCGAAGGCTGAGGGAAGCTACTATCTCGTCTATTGGGTTAAAGTCCAACGTGCAGGCTTTGAGCCGGGGGGCAACAAGAATTGCCACCTCTCATTAGTTGCAACGCCAGTGTGGAATCTCTTCCACTCTGGCGTTGCAAGTAATGAAAGTTCAGCTCAGTCCAGCCCCTCTTGAGTGAACAGGTTCCAGAGCCCTTG
Organism: Entelurus aequoreus; assembly: GCF_033978785.1. Lineage (NCBI taxonomy): Eukaryota > Metazoa > Chordata > Actinopteri > Syngnathiformes > Syngnathidae > Entelurus > Entelurus aequoreus. Next base: position 275,625 of record NC_084738.1, read on the forward strand.
CTGTGAGTCCAACTATATCTAGCCGGGAACGTCTCCACCTCATGCACCAGCTCGGGCTCCTTCCCTCCCAGCGAGGTGATGTTCCATGTCCCAAGAGCTAGCATATGTAGCCGATAATCGGACCACCAGGTGCCCTGCCTTCGGCTGCCGCCCAGCTCACACTGCACCCTTTATGACCCAAGCCCATGAGTGGTGAGCCCTGGAGGGGGGATCCACGTTGCCTCTTCGAGGCCCGTCAATCGCCATCGTGCCCCACCTCTGGGCCTGGCTCCACAGGGGAGCCACGGTGACCTGCGTCCGGGCGAGAAAAAATCTAGGTCCTCAATTGTACTTTTAATAAAGGTCTTTGAGCTGCTCTTTGTCTGATCCCTCACCTAGGACCTGTTTGTCTTGGAGGACCCTACCAGGGGGCATAGAAGCCCCCGAACAACATTTTCCTGGATCAGTAGGACACAAAGGTGGCGGCTCAGAAAGCCGGTTATATAAACATAACTCCAAAACCAAACATGCAATATGTCTAAACATGCCTGTAATATTGTTTAAATGTGAGTTTTACTAGAATCAGTTGTTTTTGTAAGGTTTGCAAATACAAAAATTAGGTTTTACTCACAATGACAAAGTCACACTCAATATGACAGTTATTTAAACATAACTCATAAACTACACATAAAAATGGCTAATTATGCCTGAAATAATGAATCCTTGGGAGTTTTACTGAGTTTTACATTTTGCTATCACAAAAAGTAGTTTTTTACTCAATATGACTGTAATGTTTTTAGAACCCTGAGATAATGGGAAAAAAGCAATAAAAATGTATTTAAACCTAAGTCCTAAACAACACATGCAAAATGGCTAATAATGCCATTGTTAGTTTAAAAAAATGATCTTTTGTAAAGATATCAAAGACACAAGCTAGTTTTTTAATTCAATATGACAGCAGAACAGTCATACTAAATATGAAAGATATATAAACATAACTCCAAAACCAAACATGTGTCATGTCTAAAAATGCCTGTAGTAATGTATTTATGTGAGTTTGTAAGGTTTGCAAAAACAAAAAGTAGTTTTTTACTCAATATGAAAGTAATGTTCTTAGAATCCCGAGATAATGCGAAAAAAGCAATAAAAATGTATTCAAACACAAATTTTAAACCAAACATGTAAAATGTCTAAAAATGCCTGGAATATTGAATCTATGTAAGTTTTACTAGAATCAATTGTTTTTGTAAGGTTTGCAAATACAAAAATTAGGTTTTAAACATAATGACATTATAACTGTAACACTCAATATGACAATTATTTATTTATAACTCCTAACCACACATGAAACATGTCTAATAATGCGTGAAAAAATGTATCTTTGTGAGTGTTACTAAAAACATTTTCTTTTGTAAGGTTAGTTTTTTTTACTCAAGATGACAGTATAACTGCCACACTCAATATGACAGTTATTTAAACACAACTCTTAAACTACATATGAAAAATGACTGACAATGCCTGACATAATGCATTCTTTTAGGTTTTACTCGAAACTTATGCTTTTTTAAGGCTTGCAAACACAAAAATTATTTTTTTACTCAATATGACAGTAATGTTCTAAAATTCTGAGATTATACGAAAAAATTTATAAAAATGATTCCAACATAATTCCTAAACCAAACATGCGAAATGTCTAAAACTGTCTGTAATATTGAATCCATGTGAGTTTTACTAGATGTATATGATTTTGTAAGGTTTGCAATACATAAATTAGATTTTACTCACTATGACAGTATACTGTCACACTCAATATTACAGTTATTTAAACATAACTCAAACCACACATGAAAAGTGGCTACTAATGCCTGAAATAATGCATCGTTGGCAGTTTTTACCTGAAACACATGCTTTTTTAAATCTTGCAAACACAAAAAGTAGGTTTTTTTTTACTCAATATGACTGTATTGTTCTTAAAATCCTGAGATAATGCGAAAAAAATTAAAAATGTATTTAAACATTACTCCTAAACAACACAAGCAAAATGGCTAATAATGTCTGGAAACATGTATCTTTGTTAGTTTTCCTAGAAAAATGGTATTTTGTAAAGTTTGCATTGATACAAGCCCAGACAGTATAACAGTCATACTAAATATGAAAGTTATATAAACATAACTCCAAAACCAAACATGTATCATGTCTAAAAATGCCTGTAATAATGTATTTATGTGAGTTTGTAAGGTTTGCAAAAACAAAATTTTGTTTTTTACTCAATATGAATAATGATCTTAGAATCCTGAGATAATGCGAAAAAAGCAATAAAAATGTATTTAAACATAATTCCTAAATAACTCATGCAAAATGGGTAATAATGCCTGATGACATGTATCTTTGTTAGTTTTACTAGAAAAATGATCTTTTGGAAAGTTTGCCAAGACACAAGCTAGTTGTTTTTTTAATTCAATATGACAGTAAAACAGTCATACTAAATATGAAAGTTATCTAAACATAACTCCAAAACCAAACATGTGTCATGTCTAAAAATGCCTGTAATAATGTATTTATGTGAGTTTGTAAGGTTTGCTAAAACAAAAAGTAGTTTTTACAATATGAAAGTAATGATCTTAGAATCCTGAGATAATGCGAAAAAAGCAATAAAAATGTATTTAAACATAATTCCTAAACAACCCATGCAAAATGGGTAATAATGCCTGGAGACATGTATCTTTGTTAGTTTTACTAGAAAAATTATATTTTGTAAAGTTTGCAAAGACACAAGCTAGTTTTTTTTATTCAATATGACAGTATAACAGTCATACTAAATATGAAAGTTATATAAACATAACTCCAAAACCAAACATGTATCATGTCTAAAAATGTCTTTAATAATGTATTTATGTAAGTTTGTAAGGTTTGCAAAAACAAAAAGTAGTTTTTTTTTTCACTATGAAAGTAATGTAGAATCCTGAGATAATGCAAAAAAAGCAATAAAAATGTATTTAAACATAATTCCTAAACAACACATGCAAAATGGCTAATAATATCTGGAGACATGTATCTTTGTTAGTTTTACTAGAAAAAGTATCTTTTGTTAAGTTTGCAAAGACACAAGCTATTTTTTTTATATTCAATATGACGTATAACAGTCATACTAAATATGAAAGTTATATAAACATAACTCCAAAACCAAACGTGTGTCATGTCTAAAATTGCCTTTAATAATGTATGTATGTGAGTTTGAAAGGTTTGCAACAACAAAAAGTAGTTTTTTACTCAATATGAAAGTAATGATTTTAGAATCCTGAGATAATGCAAAAAAAGCAATAAAAATGTATTTAAACATAACTCCTAAAAAACACATGCAAAATGGATAATAATGCCTGGAGACATGTATCTTTGTTATTTTTACTAGAAAAATTATCTTTGTAAAGTTTGCCAAGACACAAGCTAGTTTTATTTAAATTCAATATGACAGTATAACAGTCATACTAAATATGAAAGTTATCTAAACATAACTCCAAAACCAAACATGTGTCATGTCTAAAATTGCCTTTAATAATGTATGTATGTGAGTTCAAAAGGTTTGCAAAAACAAAAAGTAGTTTTTTACTCAGTATGAAAGTAATGATTTTAGAATCCTGAGATAATGCGAAAAAAGCAATAAAAATGTATTCAAACATAACTCTTAAAAAACACATGCAAAATGGCTTATAATGCCTGGAGACATGTATCTTTGTTAGTTTTTCTAGAAAAAGTATCTTTTGTAAATTTTGCAAAGACACAAGCTAGGTTTTTTAAATTCAATATGACAGTATAACAGTCATACTAAATATGAAAGTTATATAAACATAACTCAAAAACCAAACATGTGTCATGTTAAAAATGCCTGTAATAATGTATTTATGTGAGTTTGTAAGGTTTGCTAAAACAAAAAGCAGTTTTCACTCAATATGAAAGTAACAATTTTAGAATCCTGAGATAATGCGAAAAAAGCAATAAAAATGTATTTAAACATAACTCCTAAAAAACACATGCAAAATGGCTTATAATGCCTGGAGACATGTATCTTTGTTAGTTTTTCTAGAAAAAGTATCTTTTGTAAAGTTTGCAAAGACACAAGCTAGGTTTTTTTAATTCAATATGACAGTATAACAGTCATACTAAATATGAAAGTTATCTAAACATAACTCCAAAACCAAACATGTGTCATGTCAAAAAATGCCTGTAATAGTGTATTTATGCAAGTTTGTAAGGTTTGCAAGAACAAAAAGTAGTTTTTTACTCAATATGAAAGTAATGATCTTAGAATCCTGAGATAATGCGAAAAAAGCAATAAAAATGTATTTAAACATAATTCCTAAACAACCCATGCAAAATGGATAATAATGCCTGGAGACATGTATCTTTGTTAGTTTTACTAGAAAAATGATCTTTGTAAAGTTTGCCAAGACACAAGCTAGTTTTTTTTTAATTCAATATGACAGTATAACAGTCATACTAAATATGAAAGTTATCTAAACATAACTCCAAAACCAAACATGTGTCATGTTTAAAATTGCCTATAATAATGTATGTATGTGAGTTTGAAAGGTTTGCAATATTACAGGCATTTTTAGACCTGACACATTTTGGTTTTGGAGTTATGTTTAGATAACTTTCATATTTAGTATGACTGTTATACTGTCATATTGAATTTAAAAAACCTAGCTTGTGTCTTTGCAAACTTTACAAAAGATAATTTTTCTAGTAAAACTAACAAAGATACATGTCTCCAGGCATTATTATCCATTTTGCATGGGTTGTTTAGGAATTATTTTTAAATACATTTTTATTGCGTTTTTCGCATTATCTCAGGATTCTAAAATCATTACTTTCATATTGAGTAAAAAACGACTTTTTGTTCTTGCAAACCTTTCAAACTCACATACATCCATTATTAAAGGCAATTTTAGACATGACACACGTTTGGTTTTGGAGTTATGTTTATACAACTTTCATATTTAGTATGACTGTTATACTGTCATATTGAATAAAAAAAACTAGCTTGTGTCATTGCAAACTTTACAAAATATACTTTTTCTAGTAAAACTAACAAAGATAAATGTCTTCGGGCATTATTAGCCATTTTGCATGTGTTTTTTAGGAGTTATGTTTAAATACATTTTTATTGCTTTTTTCGCATTATCTCAGGATTCTAAAATCATTACTTTCATATTGAGTAAAAAACTACTTTTTGTTTTTGCAAACCTTTCAAACTCACATACATACATTATTAAAGGCAATTTTAGACATGACACACGTTTGGTTTTGGAGTTATTTTTATATAACTTTCATATGTAGTATGACTGTTATACTGTCATATTGAATTTAAAAAACCTAGCTTGTGTCTTTGCAAACTTTACAAAAGATACTTTTTCTAGTAAAACTAACAAAGATAAATGTCTCCAGGCATTATTAGCCATTTTGCATGTGTTTTTTAAGAGTTATGTTTAAATACATTTTTATTGCTTTTTTCGCATTATCTCAGGATTCTAAAATCATTACTTTCATATTGAGTAAAAAACTACTTTTTGTTGTTGCAAACCTTTCAAACTCACATACATACATTATTAAAGGCAATTTTAGACATCACACACGTTTGGTTTTGGAGTTATGTTTATATAACTTTCATATGTAGTATGACTGTTATACTGTCATATTGAATGAATAAAACTAGCTTTTGTCTTTGCAAACTTTACAAAAGATCATTTTTCTAGTAAAACTAACAAAGATACATGTCTCCAGGCATTATTAGCCATTTTGCATGTGTTTTTTAGGAGTTATGTTTAAATACATTTTTATTGCTTTTTTCGCATTATCTCAGGATTCTAAAATCACTACTTTCATATTGAGTAAAAAACTACTTTTTGTTGTTGCAAACCTTTCAAACTCACATACATACATTATTACAGGCAATTTTAGACATGACACACGTTTTGTTTTGAAGTTATGTTTATATAACTTTCATATTTAGTATGACTGTTATACTGTCATATTGAATTTAAAAAAACTAGCTTGTGTCTTGGCGAACTTTCGAAAAGATCATTTTTCTAGTAAAACTAACAAAGATACATGTCTCCAGGCATTATTACCCATTTTGCATGGGTTATTTAGGAATTATGTTTAAATACATTGTTATTGCTTTTTTCGCATTATCTCAGGATTCTAAGATCATTACTTTCATATTGAGTAAAAAACTAAATTTTGTTTTTGCAAACCTTACAAACTCACATAAATACATTATTACAGGCATTTTTAGACATGACACATGTTTGGTTTTGGAGTTATGTTTATATAACTTTCATATTTAGTATGACTGTTATACTGTCTGAGCTTGTGTCAATGCAAACTTTACAAAATACCATTTTCCTAGGAAAACTAACAAAGATACATGTTTCCAGACATTATTAGCCATTTTGCTTGTGTTGTTTAGGAGTAATGTTTAAATACATTTTTAATTTTTTGTTGCATTATCTCAGAATTTTAAGAACAATACAGTCATATTGATTAAAAAAAAAAAAACTTTTTGTTTTGCAAGATTTAAAAAAGCACGTGTTTCAAGTAAAAACTGCCAACGATGCATTATTTCAGGCATTAGTAGCCACTTTTCATGTGTGGTTTGAGTTATGTTTAAATAACTGTAATATTGAGTGTGACAGTATACTGTCATAGTGAGTAAAATCTAATTTATGTATTGCAAACCTTACAAAATCATATACATCTAGTAAAACTCACATGGATTCAATATTACAGACAGTTTTAGACATTTCGCATGTTTGGTTTAGGAATTATGTTGGAATCATTTTTATAAATTTTTTCGTATAATCTCAGAATTTTAGAACATTACTGTCATATTGAGTAAAAAAATAATTTTTGTGTTTGCAAGCCTTAAAAAAGCATATGTTTCGAGTAAAACCTACAAGAATGCATTATTTCAGGCATTGTCAGTCATTTTTCATATGTAGTTTAAGAGTTGTGTTTAAATAACTGTCATATTGTGTGGCAGTTATACTGTCATATTGAGTAAAAAAAACTAACCTGTGTCTTTGCAAACCTTACAAAAGAAAATGTTTCTAGTAACACTCACAAAGATACATTTTTTCACGCATTATTAGACATGTTTCATGTGTGGTTAGGAGTTATAAATAAATAATTGTCATATTGAGTGTTACAGTTATAATGTCATTATGTGTAAAACCTAATTTTTGTATTTGCAAACCTTACAAAAACAATTGATTCTAGTAAAACTTACATAGATTCAATATTACAGGCATTTTTAGACATTTTAAATGTTTGGTGTAAAATATGTGTTTGAATACATTGGTATTGCTTTTTTCGCATTATCTCAGGATTCTAAGAACATTACTTTCATATTGAGTAAAAAACTACTTTTTGTTTTTGCAAACCTTACAAACTCACATAAATACATTATTACAGGCATTTTTAGACATGACACATGTTTGGTTTTGGAGTTATGTTTATATATCTTTCATATTTAGTATGACTGTTCTGCTGTCATATTGAATTAAAAAACTAGCTTGTGTCTTTGATATCTTTACAAAATATCATTTTTTTAAACTAACAACGTTACATGTCTCCCTTGGCATTATTAGCCATTTTGCATGTGTTGTTTAGGAGTTAGGTTTAAATACATTTTTATTGCTTTTTTCCCATTATCTCAGGGTTCTAAGAACATTACAGTCATATTGAGTAAAAAACTACTTTTTGTGATAGCAAAATGTAAAACTCAGTAAAACTCCCAAGGATTCATTATTTCAGGCATTATTAGCCATTTTTATGCGTAGTTTATGAGTTATGTTTAAATAACTGTCATATTGAGTGTGACTTTGTCATTGTGAGTAAAACTTAATTTTTGTATTTGCAAACCTTACAAAAACAACTGATTCTAGTAAAACTCACATTTAAACAATATTACAGGCATGTTTAGACATATTGCATGTTTGGTTTTGGAGTTATGTTTATATAACCTGCTTTCTGAGCCGCCACCTTTGTGTCCTACTGATCCAGGAAAATGTTGTTCGGGGGCTTCTATGCCCCCTGGTAGGGTCGTCCAAGACAAACAGGTCCTAGGTGAGGGATCAGACAAAGAGCAGCTCAAAGACCTTTATTAAAAGTACAATTGAGGACCTAGATTTTTTCTCGCCCGGACGCAGGTCACCGTGGCTCCCCTGTGGAGCCAGGCCCAGAGGTGGGGCACGATGGCGATTGACGGGCCTCGAAGAGGCAACGTGGATCCCCCCTCCAGGGCTCACCACTCATGGGCTTGGGTCATAAAGGGTGCAGTGTGAGCTGGGCGGCAGCCGAAGGCAGGGCACCTGGTGGTCCGATTATCGGCTACATATGCTTGCTCTTGGGACATGGAACATCACCTCGCTGGGAGGGAAGGAGCCCGAGCTGGTGCATGAGGTGGAGACGTTCCCGGCTAGATATAGTTGGACTCACAGCAAGGGCTCTGGAACCTGTTCACTCAAGAGGGGCTGGACTGAGCTGAACTTTCATTACTACACTTATTACCACACTGGCGTTGCAACTAATGAGAGGTGGCAATTCTTGTTGCCCCCCGGCTCAAAGCCTGCACGTTGGACTTTAACCCAATAGACGAGATAGTAGCTTCCCTCAGCCTTCGGGTTGGGTGACGGGTCCTGACTGTTGTTTGTGTTTACACACCAAACAGCAGCTCAGAGTACCCACTCTTTTTGGATTCCCTTGAGGGAGTACTGGAGAGTGCTCCCTCGGGTGATTCCCTTGTTCTGCTGGTGGACTTCAATGCTCATGTGGGCAACGACAGTGAAACCTGGAGAGTCGTGATTGGGAAAAATGGCCACCCGGATCTGAACCCAAGTGGTGCTTTGTTATTGGACTTTTGTGCTTGTCACGGATTGTCCATAACAAACACAATGTTCAAACATAAGGGTGTCCATATGTGCACTTGGCACAAGGACACCCTCGGCCGCATGATTGACTTTGTAGTTGTGTCATGGGATTTGCGGCCTCATGTTTTGGACACTCTGTGAAGAGAGGGGCAGAGCTTTCTACCAACCACCACCTGGTGGTGAGCTGGCTCCGATGGTAGGGGAGGATGCCGGTCAGACCTGTTAGGCCCAAACGCATTGTAAGGGTCTGCTGGGAACGCCTAGCAGAGTCTCCTGAAGAACTTTGAACATGTCCGGAAGAACTTTGAACATGTCACGAGGGAGGTGCTGGACATTGAGTCTGAGTGGACCATGTTCCGTTCCTCTCTTGTTGAGCCAGCTGATTGAAGCTGTGGCCGCAAGGTGTTTGGTGCCTGTCGTGGCGGTAATCCACCAGCAGTGAGGGATGCTGTCAAGCTGAAGAAAGAGCCATCGGGTCCTTTTGGCTCATGGGACTCCAGAGGCAGTGGGCATACCGACAGGCCAAGCGAGACCTCCTCAATCCCACCAACACGTCTTCCTATGAGGAAACAGTGCCTGGGAAGTCTGTGGTGGGCTCTCCTATTTCTGGGGCTGAGGTTGACAAGGTAGTTAAAAAGCTCCTCGGTGGCAAGGCCCCGGGGGTATGAGCTCCGTCCGGAATTCCTTAAGGCTCTGGATGCTGTGGGGCAGTATTGGTTTACAAGACTCTGCAACATTGCGTCTACGTCGGGGGCGGTACCTCTGGATTGGCAGACCAAAGCAGTTAGGACTCATAGCAGACCGGATTGGCAGACCCGGTCTGCCAATCCGGTCTGCTATGAGTCCTAACTGCTTTGGTACACCTGCCGATGACAACCTTCAGTATTTTGTGGCTGTCATCAGCCACAAAATACTACATTACCCTGGCGTTGCAAGTAATGAGAGGCTGGGTTGTCAGAAGGGGAACCGGAGGGTGTGTTCCAACTATCGTAGATCACACTCCTCAGCCTTCCCGGTAAGGTCTATTCATGCGTACTGGAGAGGAGGAACCTCGGATCCAGGACAATCAGTGTGGTTTTTCCTGGTCGTGGAACGGTAGACCAGCTCTAAACTCTCGGCAGGGTCCTTGAGTGTGCATGGGAGTTTGCCCAACCAGTCTACATAATTTTTGTGGACTTGGAGAAGACATTCGGCCTTGGCCCCCGGTAAATCCTGAGGGTAGTGCTCAGAGAGTATGGAGTATCGGCATGTCTGATTGTGGCGGGTGTCTCCCTGTATGATCAGTGTCAGAGCTTGGTCCGCATTGCCGGCAGTATGTCGGACCCCTTTCCAGTGAGGGTTGGACTCCGCCAAGGCTGCCCTTTGTCACCGATTCTGTTCATAACTTTAATGGACAGAATATCTAGGCGCAGTCATGGCTTTGACTGCGCCTGGTTTGGTGGCTGCAGGATTAGGTCTCTGCTTTTTGCAGATGATGTGGTCCTGATGGCTTCAACTGGCCAGGATCTTCAGCTTTCATTGGATCGGTTCGCAGTGAAGCGACTGGGATGAGAATCAGCACCTCCAAGTCCGAGTCCATTGTTCTCGCCCGGGAAAGGGTGGAGTGCCATCTCCAGGTTGGGAAAGAGATCTTGCCCCAAGTGAAAGCGTTCAAGTACCTAGGAGTCTTGTTCAGGAGTGAGGATAGAGTGGATCGTGAGATCTACAGGCGGATCGGTGCGGCGTCTTCAGTAATGAGGACGCTATATCGATCCGTTGTGGTGAAGAAGGAGCTGAGCCAGAAGGAAAAGCTTTCAATTTACCGGTCGATCAACGTTCCCATCCTCACCTATGGTCATGAGCTTTGAGTTATGACCAAAAGGACAAGGTCACGGGTACAAGCGGCCGAAATGAGTTTCCTCCGCCGGGTGGTGGGTCTCTCCCTTAGAGATAGGGTGAGAAGCTCTGTCATCCGTGAGGAACTCAGTGTAAAGCCGCTGCTCCTCCACATTGAGAGGAGCCAGATGAGGTGGTTCGGGCATCTGCTCAGGATGCCACATTGATACAATATTACAGGCATGTTTAGACATCTTGCATGTTTGGTTTTGGAGTTATGTTTCTATAACCTGCTTTCTGAACCGCCACCTTTGTGGTTTGCGTGTCCCACTGATCCTAGGAGCTATGTTGTCCAGGGGCTTCTTTTCCCCCTGGTAGGGTCCCCCAAGAAAAACAGGTCCTAGGTGAGGAATCAGACAAAGAGCAGCTCAAAGACCTTTATGAAAAGTACAAATCGAGGACCTAGATTTTTTTCTTGCCCGGACGCGGGTCACCATGGCTCCCCTGTGGAGCCAGGCCCAGAGGTGGGGCACGATGGCGAGCGACTGGTGCCCATGGGGCCCAGCTCGAAGAGGCAACGTGGGTCCCCCCTGCAATAGGCTCACCACTCATGGGCTGGGTCATAGAGGTCGGGTGCAGTGTGAGCTGGGCGGCAGCCGAAGGCAGGGCACTTGGCAGTCCGATTATCGGCTACATAAGCTCGCTCTTGGGACGTGGAACGTCACCTCGCAGGGATGGAAGGAGCCTGAGCTGGTGCGCGAGGTGGAGAAGTTCCCGGCTAGATAAAGTTGGACTCACTTCGACGCACAGCAAGGGCTCTGGAACCTGTTCTCTCAAGAGGGGTTGGACTCTCTCCCACTCTGGCGTTGCAAGTAATGAGAGGCTGGGTTGTCAATTCTTGTTGCCCCCCGGCTCAAAGCCTGCACATTGGACTTAACCCAGTAGACGAGATGGTAGCTTCCCTCCGCTTTCTGGTTGGGTGACGGGTCCTGACTGTTGGTGTTTACGCACCAAACAGCAGCTCAGAGTACCCACTCTTTTTGGATTCCCTTGAGAGTGCTCCCTCTGGTGATTCCCTTGTTCTGCTGGGGGTCTTCAACGCTCATGTTGGCAACGACAGTGAAACCTGGAGAGTCGTGATTGGGAAAAATGGCCACCCGGATCTGAACCCAAGTGGTGCTTTGTTATTGGACTTTTGTGCTCGTCACGGATTGTCCATAACAAACACAATGTTCAAACATAAGGGTGTCCATATGTGCACTTGGCACCAGGACACCCTCGGCCGCAGTTCCATGATTGACTTTGTAGTTGTGTCATGGGATTTGCGGCCTCATGTTTTGGACACTCGGGTGAAGAGAGGGGCGAGCTTTCTACCGATCACCACCTGGTGAGCTGGCTCCGATGGTGGGGAAGGATGCCGGACAGACCTGGCAGGCCCAAACGCATTGTGAGAGTCTTTTGGGAACGCATAGCAGAGTCTCCTGTCAGAGAGAGTTTCTTTTTCCACCTCCGGAAGAACTTTGAACATGTCACAAAGGAGGTGCTGGACATTGAGTCGGAATGGATCATGTTCCGTGCCTCTCTTGTCGAGCCAGCTGATTGGAGCTGTGGCCGCAAGGTGTTTGGTGCCTGTCGTGGCGGTAATCCTAGAACCCGCTGGTGTCCACCAGCAGTGCGGGATGCCGTCAAGCTGAAGAAAGAGCTTATCTGGTCCTTTTGGCTCATGGGACTCCAGAGGCAGCGGGCATACCGACAGGCCAAGCGAAACCTCCTCAATCCCACCAACACGTCTTCCTATGAGGAAGCAGTGTCTGGGAATCTGTGGTAGGCTCTCCTATTTCTGGGGCTGAGGTTGCCAAGGTAGTTAAAAACCTCCTCGGTGGATGAGCTCCGTCCGGAGTTCCTTAAGGCTCTGGATGCTGTGGGGCTGTTTTAGTTGACAAGACTCTGCAACATCGCGTGGACATCTAGGGCGGTACCTCTGGATTGGCAGACCGGGGTGGTGGTTCTTCTCTCCTTTGTTCCCCTCTCGGGGTTAACGCCAATGAATCGCCTAAAAAAGAGAGAAAGCATATTAGATATTCTGTTGTGATTGAAGATTACTTGCAGTCGATACAGAACTCCACTCACATTGTTATTTAGGAATATGCACTGCACAAATATTAATATCAATTTTAGGATATATGTGAGCCTATACCATAACCACAGCTGTAGATGAGTGAATGCTCTAAAACCCATTAAGACAAATTCAGAGAGGAAGACAATGCTAAAGCCTCCCCAATCCCTCTCTCTATTTATGTTTTCTCTCCATCTACAGGACCGTGTATTTACGCTGATGTTTCCTGCTTTCACCCATTTAACATATCGTTACCTGCTCATTACCTATCTTCTCTGCATCCTGGGGTCACACTGGTGCTTCTTGCCTTTACCCATTCAACATATCTTTACCTGCACATCACCTACCTTCTCTGCATAGTGTGGTCACGATGGTGCTTTCTACCTTTACCCATTCAACATATCTTTACCTGTACATTACCTACCTTCTCTGTATCCTGGCGTCTAGCTGGTGTTTCCTGCCTTTACCCATTCAACATATCTTTACCTGCACATTACCTACCTTCCCTGCATCCTGGGGTCACACTGGTGCTTCTTTCTTTCACCATACAACATATCTTCACCTGCACATACCTACCTTGTCTGCATTGCGTCGACCACACCTGCGCTTCCTTCTTTCACCCATTCAACATACCTTCACCCGCACATTACCTACCTTCTCTGCATAGTGGGGTCACACTGGTGCTTCCTGCCTTTACCCATTCAACATATCTTCACCCGCACATTACCTACCTTCTCTGCATCCTGGGGTCAAACAGGTGCTTCCTTCTTTGACCCAGTCAACATATCTTTACCTGCACATTACCTACCTTCTCTGTATCCTAGCGTCAAACTGGTGCTTCGGTCCCTAATAAGAAGGTCCACAAAGGAACAGAAGAGTCATTGATTTAAGGCACAGAATTGGGGAAATGACAAGTCAAATTCCTGAACAGAGGTGAGAAATATAAAATAAAATATCCTAACAGTATTTAACAGTATCGAGAGGATTTACCTTTGAACAAATTCCAATGTCCGAGCACCAAGCAAGAAGGGCAGCAAGCCCTGAGATGAAGCTAGGTTGGACGCCTTTGCAGATGACATCACCTTCCATGCTGATCATCCAACGTTTTATTGTGACTTTGTCACCAGCAACTGGTACAGTCAAGAAATGCAGTTTATGTTCCTAAACAGTATCCAATATGGGTAGCATTTTAAAAGTATTTGGAATGGCCACCTCACTCGCTCTCTCTTTACTCTGTTTACATCTAGTCTCCTAAGGCAGTGGTTCTCAAATGGGGGTATGCATACTCCTGGGAGTACTTGAAGGTATGCCAAGGGGTACGTGAGATTTTTAAAAAATATTCTAAAAATAGCAACAATTCAAAAACCCTTTATAAATATATTTATTGAATAATACTTCGACAAAATATGAATGTAAGTTCATAAACTGAACATCTAATCAAGTAGGCTATTCCATTCATTACCATAAAGCCAGAGTTTCCCCCATGCCATGATGGTTTGACCCTACCTGGCGGTGCCACACGGCACCAACTGTCAATCAACTATCCATGTAGAAAACAATGGAGGCGTGGTTAAAGCGTAGCAGTAATGCAGCTGAGACATGTGGACATGTTCCATAAATATTGATGTTAAAGATTTCTTTTTTTGTGAAGAAATGTTGAGAATGAAGTTCATGAATCCAGATGGATCTCTATTACAATCCCCAAAGAGGGCACTTTAAAGGCCTACTGAAATGATTTTTTTTTATTTAAACGGGAATAGCAGATCCATTCTATGTGTCATACTTGATCATTTCGCGATATTGCCATATTTTTGCTGAAAGGATTTAGTAGAGAAAATCGACGATAAAGTTCGCAACTCTTGCTCGCTGATAAAAAAAAGCCTTGCCTGTACCGGAAGTAGCGTGACGTCACAGGAGCTAGGATTCCTCACAATTCCCCGTTGTTTACAATGGAGCGAGAGAGATTCGGACCGAGAAAGTGATGATTACCCCATTAATTTGAGCGAGGATGAAAGATTCGTAGATGAGGAACGTTACAGTGAATGACTTGAGAGGCAGCGATGGACGTATCTTTTTTCGCTCTGACCGTAACTTAGGTACAAGCTGGCTCATTGGATTCCACACTCTCCTTTTTCTATTGTAGATCACAGATTTGTATTTTAAACCAGCTCGGATACTATATCCTCTTGAAAATGAGAGTCGAGAACGCGAAATGGACATTCAGTGCCTTTTATCTCCACGACAATACATCGGCGAAATGCTTTAGCTACGAGCTAACGTGATAGCATCTTGCTTTAACTGCATATAGAAACAAAAGAAATAAACCCCTGACTGGAAGTATAGATAGAAAATCAACAATACTATTAAACCGTGGACATGTAAATACATGGTTAATGCTTTCCAGGCTGGCGAAGGTTAACAATGCTATGCTAACGACGCCATTGAAGCTAACTTAGCAACCGGACTGCACAGAGCTATGCTAAAAACATTAGCTCTCCACCTACGCCAGCCAGCCCTCATTTTCTCATCAACACCTGTGCTCACCTGCGTTCCAGCGATCTGCAGAAGGACGAAGGACTTCACCCGATGCGTTTGGCGGCCCGGAGACGTAGGAAGTCAAGGTGAAGTCGGCGGCTAGCGCGGCTAGCGCTCCAACAAAGTCCTCCTGGTTGTGTTGCTGTAGTCCGCTGCTAATACACTGATCCCACCTACAACTGTCTTCTTTGCAGCCTTCATTGTTCATTAAAAAAATTGCAAAAGATGTCCAGAATACTGTGGAATTATGAAATGAAAACAGAGCTTTTTGTATAGGATTCTACGGGGTACCATAACTTCCGTTACTCGGACTTCGTCACGCGCACACGTCATCATACCGCGATGTTTCAGCCGGATATTTCCCGGGAATTTTAAAATGTCACTTTATAAGTTAACCCGGCCGTATTGGCATGTGTTCCAATGTTAAGATTTCATCATTGATATATAAACTATCAGACTGCGTGGTCGGTAGTAGTGGCTTTCAGTAGGCCTTTAAGTTGATTACTTCTATGTGTAAAAATCTTTATTTATAATTGAATCACTTGTTTATTTTTCAACAAGTTTTTAGTTATTTTTAATTCTTTTTTTCCAAATAGTCCAAGAAAGACCACAACAAATGAGCAATATTTTGCACTGTTATACAATTTAATAAACCAGAAACTGATGACATAGTGCTGTATTTTACTTCTTTATCTCTTTTTTTTCAACCAAAAATGCTTTGCTCTATTAGGGGGTACTTGATTTAAAAAAATGTTCACAGGGGTACATCACTGAAAAAAGGTTTTGAACCACTGCCCTAAGAACTAAATCTTCCGGGACGCTGCAAGGTGTGTGTGTGTGTGGGTGGGGGTGGTTTGGTGGTAGCGGGGGTGTATTTTGTAGCATCCCGAAAGAGTTAGTGCTGCAAAGGATTCTGGGTATTTGTTCTTTTGTGTTTATGTTGTGTTACGGTGCGGATGTTCTCCCGAAAAGTGTTTTTTATTCTTGTTTGGTGTGGGTTCACAGTGTGGCGTATATTTCTAACAGTGTTAACGTTTTTTATACTGGCACCCTCAGTGTAACCTGTATCGCTGTTGATGAAGTATGCTTTGCATTCATTTGTGTATGAGTGCTGAAACTGCACATATCTTGTGACTGGGTCTGAACGATGTTAGAATTGGGTGTATGAGATATGGCTTCGTTCGATAATGAAAGTTGCCTCGGCTCAAAGCCTGAGCCCCAACATTAAAGAACTAGTATCCAAAAAAAGATGCCAGGTATCTGGCTTGGGCACATCAAATTAGATCAGTGTGTTGCAAACTGAGCAGCATAAAGTCCTGAATGGTTGTTTTATTCATTGTTATTTTATTTTTAAATGTATTAGCCTGTGGAAAAAGTTAATGTTGATATTTACCTCAGAAGGCTGCAAATAGAAAAGAGGCATTCAATTTTTATTTAAATTGTATTTGATATGCAATTGATATATTTTAATTAGTATTATTATTATTTGAAACTTGATTTTGCATGTCACTATAAAGTTATATAATCCTTGCTTGTTCAATATTCAATGCAAAACTTGTTTGGGTCCCTATTAAAAGGTTAATTTGTTCAACCTTGGCCCGCTGCTTTGTTCAGTTTCAAACTTTGGCCCACTCTGTATTTGAGTTTGACACCCCTGGTGAAGGTGAAGCTCTGTCATCCTGGAAGAACTCACAGTAAAGCCGCTGCTCCTCCACATTGAGAGGAGCCAGATGAGGTGGTTCGGGCATCTGCTCAGGATGCCACCCGAACGCCTCCCTAGGGAGGTGTTTAGGGCAAGTCCGACCGGCAGGAGGCCACGGGGAAGACCCAGGACACATTGGGAACACTATGTCTCCCGGCTGGCCTGGGAACGCCTCGGGATCCCCCGAGAAAAGCTGGACGAAGTGGCTGGAGAAAGGGAAGTTTGGGCTTCTCTGCTTAGGCTGCGGCCCCCACAACCCGACCATAACCCGACCATAAGCGGAAGAAAATGGATGGATTTAGTATGACAGTTATACTGTCATATTGAGTACAAAAACTAACTAAACCTTACACAACATGTTGTTCCCAGTAAAATTCACAAAGATACATATATCTAGGCATTATTAGCCATTTTGCATGTGTGGTTTAGGAGTTATGTTTAAATAACTGTCAGATTGAGTGTGACAGTATACTGTCATAGTGAGTAAAACCCATATTTTGTATTTGCAAACCTTACAAAAACAACTAAATCTAGATAAACTACAAATACAATATTACAGGCATTTTTAGACATAATGCATGTTTGGTTTTGGAGTTATGTTTATATAACTTTCATATTTAGTATGACAGTTATACTGTCAAAATTTGTAAAAAAACTAACTTGTGTCCATCATAAAACCCAATTTTTGTATTTGCAAACCTTACAAAAACAACTGATTCTAGTAAAACTCACATTAATACAATATTACAGGCATGTTTAGACATATTGCATGTTTGGTTTTGGAGTTATGTTTATATAACCCCCTTTCTGAGCCGCCACCTTTGTGGTTTGCGTGTCCCACTGATCCTAGGAGCTATGTTGTCCGAGGATTCTATGCCCCCTGGTAGGGTCCCTCAAGACGAACAGGTCCTAGGTGAGGGATCAGACAAAGAGCAGCTCAAACACCTTTATGAAAAGTACAAATCGAGGACCTAGATTTTTTTCTCGCCCAGGCACGGGTCACCGTGGCTCCCCTGTGGAGCCAGGCGCAGAGGTGGGGAACGATGGCGAGCGACTGGTGGGCGCCTGTCTCCATGGGGAGCTCGAAGAGGCAACGTGGGTCAACCCTCCAATGGGCTCACCACTCATGGGCCCAGTGAGGTCATAGAGGTCGGATGCAGTGTGAACTGGGCGGCAGCCGAAGGCAGGACACTTGGCGGTCCGATTATCGGCTACATAAGCTCGCTCTTGGGATGTGGAACGTCACCTCGCTGGGAGGGAAGGAGCCTGAGCTGGTGCGCGAGGTGAAGAAGTTCCGGCTAGATATAGTTGGACTCACTTCGACGCACAGCAAGGGCTCTGGAACCTGTTCTCTCAAGAGGGGCTGGACTCTCTTCCACTCTGGCGTTGCAAGCAATGAGAGGCTGGGGTGGCAATTGTTGTTGCTCAAAGCCTGCACATTGGACTTTAACCCAGTAGACGAGATGGTAGCTTCCCTCCGCCTTCGGGTTGGGTGACGGGTCCTGACTGTTGTTTGTGTTTACGCACCAAACAGCAGCTCAGAGTACCCATGCTTTTTGGATTCCCTTGAGGGATAACTGGAGAGTGCTCCCTCGGGTGATTCCCTTGTTCTGTTGGGGGACTTCAATGCTCATGTTGGCAAGGACAGTGAAACCTGGAGAGTCGTGATTGGGAAAAATGGCCACCCGGATCTGAACCTAAGTGGTGCTTTGTTATTGGACTTTTGTGCTCGTCACGGATTGTCCATAACAAACACAATGTTCAAACATAAGGGTGTCTATATGTGTACTTGGCACCAGGACACCCTCGGCCGCAGTTCCATGATTGTCTTTGTAGTTGTGTCATGGGATTTGTGGCCTCATGTTTTGGACACTTGGGTGAAGAGAGGGGCATAGCTTTCTGCCGATCATCACCTGGTGGTGAGCTGGCTCCGATGGTGGTGGAGGATGCGTTAGACCTCGCAGGCCCAAACGCATTGTGAGGGTCTGCTGGGAACGGCTAGCAGAGTCTCCTGTCAGAGAGAGTTTCAATTACCACCTCCGGAAGAACTATGAACATGTCACGAGGGAGGTGCTGGACATTGAGTCTGAGTGGACCATGTTCCGTGCCTCTCTTGTCGAGCCGGCTGATTAGAGCTGTGGCCGCAAGGTGTTTGGTGCCTGTCGTGGCGGTAATCCTACCAGCAGTGAGAGATGCCGTCAAGCTGAAGAAAGAGCCTATCGGGTCCTTTTGGCTCATGGGACTCCAGAGGCAGCGGGCATTCCGAAAGGCCAAGCAGTGCCTGGGGAATCTGTGGTGGGCTCTCCAATTTCTGGGGCTTAGGTTGCCTAGGTAGTTAAAAAGCTCCTCGGTGGCAAGGCCCCAGGTGTTGATGAGTTCCGTCCGGAGTTCCTTAAGGCTCTGGATACTGTGGGGCTGTCTTGGTTGACAAGACTCTGCAATATCACGTGGACATTGGGGGCGGTACCTCTGGATTGGCAGACCGGGGTGGTGGTTCCTCTCTTTAAGAAGGGGAACCGGAGGGTGTGTTCCAACTATCGTGAAACACACTCCTCAGCCTTCTCAGTAAGGTCTATTCATGTGTACTGGAGAGGAGGAAACTCGGATCCAGGACGAACAGTGTGGTTTTCGTCCTGGTCGTGGAACGGTAGACCAGGTCTATACTCTCGGCAAGGTCCTTGAGTGTGAAGCGACTGGGATGAGAATCAGCACCTCCAAGTCCAAGTCCATGGTTCTCGCGCAGGAAAGGGTCGAGTGCCATCTACAGGTTGGGGAGGAGATCTTGCCCCAAGTGGAGGAGTTCAAGTACCTAGGAGTCTTGTTCACGAGTGAAGATAGAGTGGATCGAGAGATCCACAGGCGGATTTTGGTGCGGCGTTTTCAGTATTGAGGACGCTATATCGATCCGTTGTGGTGAAGAAGGAGCTGAGCCAGAAGGAAAAGCTCTCAATTTACCGTCGATCTACGTTCCCAGCTTTGGGTTATGACCGAAAGGACAAGGTCACGGGTACAAGCGGCCGAAATGCGTTTCCTCTGCCGGGTGGTGGGTCTCTCCCTTAGAGATAGGGTGAGAAGCTCTGTCATCCGGGAGGAACTCAGAGTAAAGCAGCTGCTCCTCCGCATTGAGAGGAGCCAATGAGGTGGTTCGGGCATCTGCTCAGGATGCCACCCGAACGCCTCTAGGGAGGTGTTTAGGGCAAGTCCGACCGGCAGGAGGCCACGGGGAAGACCTAGGACACATTGGAAAGACTATGTCTCCCGGCTGGCCTGGGAACGCCTCGGAATACCCCGAGAAGAGCTGGACGAAGTGGCTGGGGAGAGGGAAGTCTGGGATTTTCTGCTCAGGCAACCCGACCTCGGATAAGCGGAAGAAAATGGATGGATTTAGAATGACAGTTATACTGTCAAATTGAGTACAAAAACTAACTAAACCTTACACAATATATTGTTTCTAGTAAAACTCACAAAGATACATATATCCAGGCATTATTAGCCATTTTGCATGTGTGGTTTAGGAGTTATGTTTAAATAACTGTCAGATTGAGTGTGACAGTATACTGTCATAGTGAGTAAAACCCATATGTTGTATTTGCAAACCTTACAAAAACAACTAAATCTAGTTAAACTCACACAGATACAATATTACAGGCATTTTTAGACATAATGCATGTTTGGTTTTAGAGTTATGCATATATAGTTTGAGTTTGAGTTTGAGTTTATTTCGAACATGCAAGCATACAACATGATACATCACAATTTCCAGTTTCTCTTTTCAACATGTTCGAAAAGGAGTAGGAAGAAGCAGAGCTTATTTAATCCTACCCCTTTTCTTTACATAACAGTTGCTGAAACTTTTTTTATTCACTTCCTGTTCTCAATTTTTTCACAATAAACTCCATAAGTAATCACAATAAAAAAAAAAATAATAATAATAATAGTAAGAATTTAATAATAATAATTGGTGAAGAAAGTCATATTTCATATGATGAGATAAGTAAGATTACTTTAAAAATGAATGAATGAATGGATGAAATAAATTGAAAATGTTTGTCATGGTTCTTCTTCTTTGTACTTTGTAAACACTTTAAGTTTGAAGAGTTTCTTGAAGTGGATCGTATTAGTACATTGTTTGATTGCTTTGCTTAATCCATTCCATAATTTAATTCCACATACTGATATACTGAAGGTCTTAAGTGTTGTACGTGCGTACAAATGTTTTAAATTACATTTTTCTCTAAGATTATATTTCTCCTCTTTTGTTGAGAAGAATTGTTGTATATTCTTGGGTAGCAGGTTATAGTTTGCTTTGTGCATAATTTTAGCTGTTTGCAAATTCACTATGTCGTGGAATTTCAGTATCTTTGATTCAATAAATAAAGGATTTGTATGTTCTCTATATCCAACATTATGTATTATTCTAACTGATCTTTTTTGTAACACCGTTAATGAATGAAGTGTACTTTTGTAATTATTTCCCCATATTTCTACACAGTAACTCAGATATGGTAACACTAGTGAGCAGTATAGACTATGAAGTGATTTTTTGTCTAGAACATGTTTTGCTTTATTCATTATTGACGTGTTTCTTGCTACTTTATGTTGTATATTTTTTACGTGAGATTTCCAGTTCAATTTATCATCAATCATTATACCTAGAAATTTGGTTTCATTTACTCTTTCAATTTCTATTCCGTCTATTTGTATTTGTGTTTGACTTTCTCTTCTACTATTACCAAATAGCATTATTTTAGTTTTACTAAGATTCAACGATAGTCTGTTTTTGTCAAACCATCTTTTTAATTTGTTAATTTCTTCTGCTATTATTTGTATTATCTCCTGTGTGTTCTCTCCTGAACAAAACGCTGTTGTATCATCCGCAAATAATACTAACTTTAAATCTTTTGTAACTTTACAAATGTCATTTATATAGAGATTGAATAATTTAGGTCCTAATATTGATCCCTGAGGTACACCACAGGATATATTTAGCGTTGTAGACATGTGTTCGCCTAGCTTCACGTATTGTTTCCTGTTCGTTAGATAACTTCTTATCCAGTTTAAGACTAACCCTCTGATGCCATATCGTTCTAGTTTTTTGATTAAAATATTGTGATTAATTGTGTCAAATGCTTTAGTTAGATCCATAAAAACTGCTGCTGCACATTTTTTACTGTCTATTGCATTGGTAATTTCTTCTGTAATTTCAATTAAAGCCATTGAAGTTGAGACATTAGCTCTGTATCCATATTGGTTCTCTTCGAGTATTCTATTTTTATTTATGAAACTCTCTAATCTGTTATTAAACAGTTTTTCAATGATTTTAGAAAATTGTGGAAGTAAAGAAACAGGTCTATAATTTGTAAATTGATGATAACTTTCATATTTATTATGACAGTTATACTGTCATATTGAATTAAAAAAAAACTAACTTGTGTCTTTGCAAACCTTACAAAAGACCATTTTTCTAGTAAAACTAATGTCGTAGTAACATGTCTCCAGGCATTATTAGCCATTTTGCATGTGTTGTTTGAGTTATGTTTAAATAACTGTCATATTGAGTGTGACATTATACTGTCATAAAACCCAATTTTTGTATTTGCAACCCTGATTCTAGTAAAACTCACATATATACAATATTACAGGCAGTTTTGGACATAATGCATGTTTGGTTTTGGAGTTATGTTTATATAACTTTCATATATAGTATGACAGCTAAACTGTTATATTGAGTAAAAAAAACTAACTTGTGTTTGTCATAAAACCCAATTTTTGTATTTGCAAACCATACAACTGATTCAAATAAAACTCACATGGATTCAATATTACAGGCATTTTCAGACATTTTGCATGTTTGGTTTAGGAATTATGTTGGAATACATGTGTATTGCTTTTTTCGCATTATCTCAGGATTTTTAGAACATTACTGTCATATTGAGTAAAAAAATAATTGTTGTGTTTGCAAGCCTTAAAAAAGCATATGTTTCCAGTAAAACTCCCAAAGATGCATTATTTCAGGCATTATTAGCCATTTTTCAGGTGTGGTTTAGGAGTTATGTTTAAATAACTGTCATATTGAGTGTGGCGTTATACTGTCATATTGAGTTAAAAAAAAACTAACTTGTGTCTTTGCAAACCTTACAAAAGAAAATGTTTCTAGCAACACTCACAAAGATAATTTTTTTCACGCTATTTGACATGTTTCATGTGTATTTAGGAGTTATAATTAAATAACTTTCATATTGAGTGTTAAATTAATAATGTCATTATGTGTAAAACCTAATTTTTGTATTTGCAAACCATACAAAAACAATTGATTCTAGTAAAACTTACATAGTTCAATATTACAGGCATTTTCAGACATTTTACATGTTTGGTCTAAAAGTTGTGTTTGATTACATTTTTATTGCTTTTTTCGCATTATCTCAGGATTCTAATAGGATCATTACTTTCATATTGAGTAAAAACTACTTTTTGTTTTTGCAAACCTTACAAACTCACATAAATACATTATTACAGGCAGTTTTAGACATGACACATGTTTGGTTTTGGAGTTATGTTTAGATAACTTTCATATTTAGTATGACTGTTATACTGTCATATTGAATTAAAAAAAAACTAGCGTGTGTCTTTGCAAACTTTACAAAAGATCATTTTTCTAGTAAAACTAACAAATACATGTCTCCAGGCATTATTACCCATTTTGCATGGGTTGTTTAGGAATTATGTTTAAATACATTTTTATTGCTTTTTTCGCATTATCTCAGGATTCTAAAAGCATTAGTTTCATAGTGAGTAAAAAAGTACTTTTTGTTTTTGCATACCTTACAAACTTGCATAAATACATTTTTACAGACATTTTTAGACATGACACGTGTTTGGTTTTGGAGTTATGTTTATATAACTTTTATATTTAGTATGACTGTTATACTGTCATATTGAATAAAAAAAAACTAGCTTGTGTCTTTGCAAACTTTACAAAAGATCATTTTTCTAGTAAAACTAACAAAGATACATGTCTCCAGGCATTATTACCCATTTTGCATGGGTTGTTTAGGAATTATGTTTAAATACATTTTTATTGCTTTTTTCGCATTATCTCAGGATTCTAAGATCATTACTTTCATATTGAGTAAAAAACTACTTTTTGTTTTTGCAAACCTTACAAACTCACATAAATACATTATTACAGGCATTTTTAGACATGGCACATGTTTGGTTTTGGAGTTATGTTTAGATAACTTTCATATTTAGTATGACTGTTATACTGTCATATTGAATTAAAAAAAACTAGCTTGTGTCTTTGCAAACTTTACAAACGATCATTTTTCTAGTAAAACTAACAAAGATACATGTCTCCAGGCATTATTACCCATTTTGAATGGGTTGTTTAGGAATTATGTTTAAATACATTTTTATTGCTTTTTTCGCATTATCTCAGGATTCTAAGATCATTACTTTCATATTTAGTAAAAAAAAATTACTTTTTGTTTTTGCAAACCTTACAAACTCACATAAATACATTATTACAGGCATTTTTAGACATGACACATGTTTGGTTTTGGAGTTATGTTTTGATAGCTTTCATATTTAGTATGACTGTTATACTGTCATATTGAATTTAAAATAACTAGCTAGTGTCTTTGCAAACTTTACAAAAGATCATTTTTCTAGTAAACCTAACAAAGATACATGTCTCCAGGCATTATTAGCCATTTTGCATGTGTTGTTTAGGATTTTATGTTTAAATACATTTTTATTGCTTTTTTCGCATTATCTCAGGATTCTAAGATCATTACTTTCATATTGAGTAAAAAACTACTTTTTGCTTTTGCAAACTTTACAAAATACCATCTTTCTAGTAAAACTAACAAAGATACATGTTTCCAGGCATTATTAGCAATGTTGCATGTGTTGTTTAGGAGTAATGTTTAAATACATTTGTATTGCTTTTTTCGCATTATCTCAGAATTTTAACAACATTACAGTCTTATTGAGTAAAAAAATTACTTTTTGTGTTTGCAAGATTTAAAAAAGCATGTGTTTCGAGTAAAACTGCCAACGATGCATTATTTCAGGCATTATTAGCCATTTTTCGTGTGTGGTTTGAGTTATGTTTAAATAACTGTCATATTGAGTGTGACAGTATACTGTCATTGTGAGTAAAACCTAATTTATGTATTTGCAAACCTTACAAAATCAACTAAAACTAGTAAAACTCACATGGATTCAATACTACGAAATTTTTAGACATTTTGCATGTTTTGTTTAGGAATTATGTTGGAATCATTTTTATAAATTTTTTCGTATTATCTCAGAATTTTAGAACATTACTGTCATATTGAGTAAAAAAATAATTGTTGTGTTTGCAAGCCTTAAAAAAGCATATGTTTCGATTAAAACTTACAAGAATGCATTATTTCAGGCATTGTTAGTCATTTTTCATGTGTAGTTTAAGAGTTATGTTTAAATAACTGTCATATTGAGTGTGGCAGTTATACTGTCATATTGAGTAAAAAAAACTAACCTGTGTCTTTGCAAACCTTACAAAAGAAAATGTTTCTAGTAACACTCACAAAGATACATTTTTTCACGCATTATTAGACATGTTTCATGTGTGGTTAGGAGTTATAAATAAATAATTGTCATATTGAGTGTTACAGTTATAATGTCATTATGTGTAAAACCTAATTTTTGTATTTGCAAACCTTACAAAAACAATTGATTCTAGTAAGTTTTACTAGAATCAATTGATTCAATATTACAGGCATTTTTAGACATTTTACATGTTTGGTTTAAAATTTGTGTTTGAATACATTTTTATTGCTTTTTTTGCATTATCTCAGGATTCTCAGAACATTACTTTCATATTGAGTAAAAAACTACTTTTTGTTTTTGCAAACCTTACAAACTCACATAAATACATTATTACAGGCATTTTTAGACATGACACATGTTTGGTTTTGGAGTTATGTTTATGTAACTTTCATATTTAGTATGACTTTTTATTCAATATTGTCTTATTGAATTAAAAAAAACTAGCTTGTGTCTTTGATATCTTTACAAAAGATAATGTTTTTAAACTAACAACCTTACATGTCTCCCTAGGCATTATTAGCCATTTTGCATGTGTTGTTTAAGAGTTAGGTTTAAATACATTTTTATTGCTTTTTTCCCATTATCTCAGGGTTCTAAGAACATTACAGTCATATTGAGTAAAAAACTACTTTTTGTGTTTGCAAAATGTAAAACTCAATAAAACTCCCAAGGATTCATTATTTCAGGCATTACTAGCCATTTTTATGTGTAGTTCATGAGTTATGTTTAAATAACTGTCATATTGAGTGTGATTTTGTCATTGTGAGTAAAACCTAATTTTTGTATTTGCAAACCTTACAAAAACAACCGATTCTAGTAAAACTCACATTAATACAATATTACAGGCATGTTTAGACATATTGCATGTTTGGTTTTGGAGTTATATTTATATAACCTGCTTTCTGAGCCGCCACCTTTGTGGTTTGCGTGTCCTACTGATCCAGGAAAATGTTGTCCGGGGGTTTCTATAACCCCTGGTAGGGTCCCCCAAGACAAACAGGTCCTAGGTGAGGGATCAGACAAAGAGCAGCTCAAAGACCTTTATTAAAAGTACAATTGAGGACCTAGATGTTTTCTCGCCCGGACGCAGGTCACCGTGGCTCCCCTGTGGAGCCAGTTCCTGAGGTGGGGCACGATGGCGATTGACGGGCCTGTCCCCATGGGGCCCAGCCGTGCTCAGCTCGAAGAGGCAACGTGGATCCCCCCTCCAGGGCTCACCACTCATGGGATTGGGTCATAGAGGGTGCAGTAAGAGCTGGGCGGCAGCCGAAGGCAGGGCACTTGGTGGTCCGATTATCGGCTACATAAGCTCGCTCTTGGGACATGGAACATCACCTCGCTGGGAGGGAAGGAGCCTGAGCTGGTGCATGAGGTGGAGACGTTCCCGGCTGGATATAGTTGGACTCACAGCAAGGGCTCTGGAACCTGTTCTCTCAAGAGGGGCTGGACTGAGCTGAACTTTCATTACTTGCAACGCCAGAGTGGAAGAGATTCCACACTGGCGTTGCAAGTAATGAGAGGCTGGGGTGGCAATTCTTGTTGCCCCCCGGCCCAAAGCCTGCACGTTGGACTTTAACCCAATAGACGAGATGGTAGCTTCCCTCAGCCTTCGGGTTGGGTGATGGATCCTGACTGTTGTTTGTTTACACACCAAACAGCAGCTCAGAGAACCCACTCTTTTTGGATTCCCTTCAGGGAGTACTGGAGAGTGCTCCCGTGAGTGATTACCTTGTTCTGCTGGTGGACTTCAACGCTCATGTTGGCAACGACAGTGAAACCTGGAGAGTCGTGATTGGGAAAAATGGCCACCCGGATCTGAACCCAAGTGGTGCTTTGTTATTGGACTTTTGTGCTTGTCACGGATTGTCCATAACAAACACAATGTTCAAACATAAGGGTGTCCATAAGTGCACTTGGCACAAGGACTACCTCGGCCGCATGATTGACTTTGTAGTTGTGTCATGGGATTTGCGGCCTCATGTTTTGGACACTCTGTGAAGAGAAGGGCAGAGCTTTCTACCTACCACCACCTGGTGGTGAGCTGGCTCCGATGGTAGGGAGGATGCCTGTAGGCCTGGCAGGCCCAAACGCATTGTAAGGGTCTGCTGGGAACGCCTAGCAAGAGTCTCCTGAAGAACTTTGAACATGTCCGGAAGAACTTTGAACATGTCACGAGGGAGGTGCTGGACATTGAGTCCGAGTGGACCATGTTCCGTTCCTCTCTTGTTGAGCCAGCTGATTGAAGCTGTGGCCACAAGGTGTTTTGTGCCTGTCGTGGCGGTAATCCACCAGCAGTGAGGGATGCTGTCAAGCTGAAGAAAGAGCCATCGGGTCCTTTTGGCTCATGGGACTCCAGAGGCAGTGGGCATACCGACAGGCCAAGCGAGACCTCCTCAACCCCACCACACGTCTTCCTATGAGGAAACAGTGCCTGGGAAGTCTGTGGTGGGCTCTCCTATTTCTGGGGCTGAGGTTGACAAGGTAGTTAAAAAGCTCCTCGGTGGCAAGGCCCCGGGGGTATGAGCTCCGTCCGGAGTTCCTTAAGGCTCTGGATGCTGTGGGGCAGTCTTGGTTGACAAGACTCTGCAACATTGCGTCTACATTGGGGGCGGTACCTCTGGATTGGCAGACCGGGGTGGTTGTTCCTCTCTTTAAGAAGGGGAACCGGAGGGTGTGTTCCAACTATCGTAGATCACACTCCTCAGCCTTCCCGGTAAGGTCTATTCATACGTACTGGAGAGGAGGAACCTCAGATCCAGGACAAACAGTGTGGTATTCGTCCTGGTCGTGGAACGGTAGATCAGCTCTATACTCTCGTCAGGGTCCTTGAATGTGCATGGGAGTTTGCCCAACCAGTCTACATAAGTTTTGTGGACTTGGAGAAGACATTCGACCTTGGCCCCCGGTAAGTCTTGTGGGTAGTGCTCAGAGAGTATGGAGTATCGGCATGTCTGATTGTGGCGGGTGTCTCCCTGTATGATCAGTGTCAGAGCTTGGTCCGCATTGCCGGCAGAATGTCGGACCCCTTTCCAGTGAGGGTTGGACTACGCCAAGGCTGCCCTTTGTCACCGATTCTGTTTGTAACTTTAATGGACAGAATATCTAGGCGCAGTCAAGGCTTTGACTGAATTTTTATGTGTAGTTTATGAGGTATGTTTAAATAACTGTCATATTGAGTGTGATTTTGTCATTGTGAGTAAAACCTAATTTTTGTATTTGCAAACCTTACAAAAACAACCGATTCTAGTAAAACTCACATTGATACAATATTACAGGCATGTTTAGACATATTGCATGTTTGGTTTTGGAGTTATATTTATATAACCTGCTTTCTGAGCCGCCACCTTTGTGGTTTGCGTGTCCTACTGATCCAGGAAAATGTTGTCCGGGGGCTTCTATAACCCCTGGTAGGGTCCCCCAAGACAAACAGGTCCTAGGTGAGGGATCAGACAAAGAGCAGCTCAAAGACCTTTATTAAAAGTACAATTGAGGACCTAGATGTTTTCTCGCCCGGACGCAGGTCACCGTGGCTCCCCTGTGGAGCCAGGCCCAGAGGTGGGGCACGATGGCGATTGACGGGCCTGCCCCCATGGGGCCCAGCCGTGCTCAGCTCGAAGAGGCAACGTGGATCCCCCCTCCAGGGCTCACCACTCATGGGCTTGGGTCATAGAGGGTGCAGTAAGAGCTGGGCGGAAGCCGAAGGCAGGGCTCTTGGTGGTCCGATTATCGGCTACATAAGCTCGCTCTTGGGACATGGAACATCACCTCGCTGGGAGGGAAGGAGCCTGAGCTGGTGCATGAGGTGGAGACGTTCCCGGCTAGATATAGTTGGACTCACAGCAAGGGCTCTGGAACCTGTTCTCTCAAGAGGGGCTAGACTGAGCTGAACTTTCATTACTTGCAACGCCAGAGTGGCGTTGCAACTAATGAGAGGCTGGGGTGGAAATTCTTGTTGCCCCCCGGCTCAAAGCCTGCACGTTGGACTTTAACCCAATAGACGAGATGGTAGCTTCCCTCAGCCTTCGGGTTGGGTGATGGATCCTGACTGTTGTTTGTTTACACACCAAACAGCAGCTCAGAGAACCCACTCTTTTTGGATTCCCTTCAGAGAGTACTGGAGAGTGCTCCCGCGTGTGATTCCCTTGTTCTGCTGGTGGACTTCAACACTCATGTTGGCAACGACAGTGAAACCTGGAGAGTCGTGATTGGGAAAAATGGCCACCCGGATCTGAACCCAAGTGGTGCTTTGTTATTGGACTTTTGTGCTTGTCACGGATTGTCCATAACAAACACAATGTTCAAACATAAGGGTGTCCATATGTGCACTTGGCACAAGGACACCCTCGGCCGCATGATTGACTTTGTAGTTGTGTCATGGGATTTGCGGCCTCATGTTTTGGACACTCTGTGAAGAGAAGGGCAGAGCTTTCTACCAACCACCACCTGGTGGTGAGCTGGCTCCGATGGTAGGGAGGATGCCGGTAGGCCTGGCAGGCCCAAACGCATTGTAAGGGTCTGCTGGGAACGCATAGCAAGAGTCTCCTGAAGAACTTTGAACATGTCCAGAAGAACTTTGAACATGTCACGAGGGAGGTGCTGGACATTGAGTCCGAGTGGACCATGTTCCGTTCCTCTCTTGTTGAGCCAGCTGATTGAAGCTGTGGCCACAAGGTGTTTGGTGCCTGTCGTGGCGGTAAACCACCAGCAGTGAGGGATGCTGTCAAGCTGAAGAAAGAGCCATCGGGTCCTTTTGGCTCATGGGACTCCAGAGGCAGTGGGCATACCGACAGGCCAAGCTAGACCTCCTCAATCCCATCAACACGTCTTCCTATGAGGAAACAGTGCCTGGGAAGTCTGTGGTGGGCTCTCCTATTTCTGGGGCTGAGGTTGACAAGGTAGTTAAAAAGCTCCTCGGTGGCAAGGCCCGGGGGTATGAGCTCCGTCCGGAGTTCCTTTAGGCTCTGGATGCTGTGGGGCAGTCTTGGTTGACAAGACTCTGCAACATTGCGTCTACATCGGGGGCGGTGCCTCTGGATTGGCAGACCGGGGTGGTTGTTCCTCTCTTTAAGAAGGGGAACCGGAGGGTGTGTTCCAACTATCCTAGATCACACTCCTCAGCCTTCCCGGTAAGGTCTATTCATGCGTACTGGAGAGGAGGAACCTCGGATCCAGGACAAACAGTGTGGTATTCGTCCTGGTCGTGGAACGGTAGACCAGCTCTATACTCTCGGCAGGGTCCTTGAATGTGCATGGGAGTTTGCCCAACCAGTCTACATAAGTTTTGTGGACTTGGAGAAGACATTCGACCTTGGCCCCCGGTAAGTCTTGTGGGTAGTGCTCAGAGAGTATGGAGTATCGGCATATTGTGGCGGGTGTCTCCCTGTATGATCAGTGTCAGAGCTTGGTCCGCATTGCCGGCAGTATGTCGGACCCCTTTCCAGTGAGGGTTGGACTACGCCAACCAGTCTACATAAGTCAAGGCTTTGACTGCCTCTGGTTTGGTGGCTGCAGGATTAGGTCTCTGCTTTTTGCAGATGATGTGGTCCTGGTGGCTTCAACTGGCCAGGATCTTCAGAGTTCATTGGATCGGTTCGCAGTGAAGCGACTGGGATGAGAATCAGCACCTCCAAGTCCGAGTCCATTGTTCTTGCCCGGGAAAGGGTGGATTACCATCTCCAGGTTGGGAAAGAGATCTTGCCCCAAGTGAAGGCGTTCAAGTACCTAGGAGTCTTGTTCACGAGTGAGGATAGAGTGGATCATGAGATCTACAGGCGGATCGGTGCGGCGTCTTCAGTAACGAGGACGCTATATCGATCCGTTGTGGTGAAGAAGGAGCTGAGCCAGAAGGAAAAGCTTTCAATTTACCGGTCTATCAACGTTCCCATCCTCACCTATGGTCATGAGCTTTGGGTTATGACCGAAAGGACAAGGTCACGGGTACAAGCGGCCGAAATGAGTTTCCTCCGCCGGGTGGTGGGTCTCTCCCTTAGAGATAGGGTGAGAAGCTCTGTCATCCGTGAGGAACTCAGTGTAAAGCCGCTGCTCCTCCACATTGAGAGGAGCCAGATGAGGTGGTTCGGGCATCTGCTCAGGATGCCACCCGAACGCCTCCCTACGGAGGTGTTTAGGGCAAGTCCGAACGGCAGGAGGCCATGGGGAAGACCTAGGACACATTGGAAAGACAATGTCTCCCGGCTGGCCTGGGAACGCCTCGGGATCCCCCGAGAAGAGCTGGACGAAGTGGCTGTGGAGATGGAAGTCTGGGCTCTCTGCTTAGGCTGCTGCGCCCGCAACCCGACCTCTGATAAGCGGAAGAAAATGGATGGATTTAGTATGACAGTTATACTGTCATATTGAGTGTGACAGTATACTGTCATAAAACCCAATTTTTGTATTTGCAAACCTGATTCTAGTAAAACTCACATCTATACAATATTACAGGCAATTTTGGACATAATGCATGTTTGGTTTTGGAGTTATGTTTATAAAACTTTAATATATAGTATGACAACTCTGGGGCTGAGGTTGCCAAGGTAGTTAAAAACCTCCTCGGTGGATGAGCTCCGTCCGGAGTTCCTTAAGGCTCTGGATGCTGTGGGGCTGTTTTAGTTGACAAGACTCTGCAACATCGCGTGGACATCTAGGGCGGTACCTCTGGATTGGCAGACCGGGGTGGTGGTTCTTCTCTTTAAGAAGGGGAACCGGAGGGTGTGTTCCAACTATCGTAGATCACACTCCTCAGCCTTCCCGGTAAGGTCTATTCATGTGTACTGGAGAGGAGGAACCTCGGATCCAGGACGAACAGTGTGGTTTTCGTCCTGGTCGTGGAACGGTAGACCAGCTCTATACTCTCGGCAGGGTCCTTGAGTGTGCATGGGAGTTTGCCCAACCAGTCTACATGTGCTTTGTGGACTTGGAGAAGACAGTCGACCGTGGCCACCCCGGGAAGTCCTGTGGGGAGTGCTCAGAGAGTATGGGGTATCGGCATGTCTGATTGTGGCGGGTCGCTCCCT
The DNA here is from genome assembly GCF_033978785.1 of Entelurus aequoreus. Lineage (NCBI taxonomy): Eukaryota > Metazoa > Chordata > Actinopteri > Syngnathiformes > Syngnathidae > Entelurus > Entelurus aequoreus. Next base: position 308,310 of record NC_084738.1, read on the forward strand.
GTATGATCAGTGTCAGAGCTTGGTCTGCATTGCCGGCAGTAAGTCGGACCCCTTTCCAGTGAGGGTTGGACTCCGCCAAGGCTGCCCTTTGTCACCGATTCTGTTCATAACTTTTATGGACAGAATTTCTAGGCGCAGTCATGGCGTTGAGGGGATCCGGTTTGGTGGCTGCAGGATTAGGTCTCTGCTTTTTGCAGATGATGTGGTCCTTATGGCTTCAACTTGCCAGGATCTTCAGCTCTCATTGGATCGGTTCGCAGCCGAGTGTGAAGCGACTGGGATGAGAATCAGCACCTCCAAGTCCGAGGTTCTCGCCCGGGAAAGGGTGGAGTGCCATCTCGAGGTTGGGCAGGAGATCTTGTGGATGAGTTCAAGTACCTGGAGTCTTGTTCATGAGTGAGGGAAGAGTGGATCGTGATATGCACAGGCTGATCGGTGCGGCGTCTTCAGTAATGAGGACGCTATATCGATTCGTTGTGGTAAGAAGGAGCCGAGCCAGAAGGAAAAGCTCCCAATTTACCGGTCGATTTACGTTCCCATCCTCACCTATGGTCATGAGCTTTGGGGTAAGACCGAAAGGACAAGATCACGGGTACAAGCGGCCAAAATGAGTTTTCTCCACTGGGTGGCGGGTCTCTCCCTTACTGTAAGAATTGTCACCGTTTAATTACAGTAACCTACTGGCACCTAATGGTTCCAGTATAAAACTGTTTTTCTACAGCACACATACTGTGATTTATCACTACAGTTTATTACTGTAAAAAGTATCACAGTACTGTGCTGTATCAAATATACGCTTCACAGCATAATACTGTCATCTGTTTAGCGGCATTACACTGTTATTTTAGTGTATCTACTGTAATATCCATTAACAGTTAATTACAGTAAAATAATTGTGAGCACTATAGACTGAGCTTTACAGTATAATGCAGCTAGAAGTTAATGAATTGAACTTTTAAATTTTCAAAATCAAAACCCCTGCAATCTGCTGGCATAAAAATGACTTGAGAAATGGCCTTGCAAGTTACCGGTATGCTTTTATTAACCAATTATTTTAAAGTGCATCAAATACATTCAATGTACATTTAGTGCATTCGTCTTATTTTCAGTAAAGCATTTTAACATTTATAACATGTCAACTTAATTTCAAACTGGAGACAAAACACTGAACACGAGTCCAGTGTTTAGTTGTCGGCTACATAAAGCCCCACTCAAAGTCTGTGAGATGTTTTATAAGGGTGGCTACGTGAGGATTTACAGTTGCTGCCTTTTTCTGAACCAGCTTCCCGGTCTTCTTGGACACCACCTTTCCCTGGCTAGCCCTTGTTCCCCTCTCGGGGTTAACGCCAATGAATCGCCTAAAAAAGAGAAAAAGCATATTATATATTCTGTTGTGATTGAAGATTACTTGCAGTCGATGCAGAACTCCCCTCACATTGTTATTTAGGAATATGCACTGCACAAATATTAATATCAATTTTAGGATGTATGTGAGCCATACCATAACCACAGCTGTAGATGAGTGAATGCTCTAAAACCCATTAAGACAAATTCAGAGAGGAAGACAATGCTAAAGCCTCCCCAATCCCTCTCTCTATTTATGTTTTCTCTCCATCTACGAGACCGTGTATTTACGCTGATGTTTCCTGCTTTCACCCATTTAACATATCGTTGCCTGCTCATTACCTATCTTCTCTGCATCCTGTGGTCACACTGGTGCTTCTTGCCTTTACCCATTCAACATATCTCTACCTGCACATCACCTACCTTCTCTGCATAGTGTGGTCATGTTGGTGCTTTCTACCTTTACCCATTCAACATATCTTTACCTGCACATTACCTACCTTCTCTGTATCCTGGCGTCTAGTTGGTGTTTCCTGCCTTTACCCATTCAACATATCTTTACCTGCTTGTTACCTACCTTCCCTGCATCCTGGGGTCACACTGGTGCTTCTTTCTTTCACCATACAACATATCTTCACCTGCACATACCTACCTTGTCTGCATTGCCTCAACCACACCTGCGCTTCCTTCTTTCACCCATTCAACATACCTTCACCCGCACATTACCTACCTTCTCTGCATAGTGGGGTCACACTGGTGCTTCCTGCCTTTACCCATTCAACATATCTTCACCCGCACATTACCTATTTGCTCTGCATCCTCGGGTCCCGCTGGTGCTTCCTGCCATCACCCAGTCAACATACCTGCAATTTACCTACTTTTTCTGCATCCTGGGGTCAAACAGGTGCTTCCTTCTTTGACCCAGTCAACATATCTTTACCTGCACATTACCTACCTTCTCTGTATCTTAGAGTCAAACTGGTGCTTCGGTCCCTAATAAGAAGGTCCACAAAGGAACAGAAGAGTCATTGATTTAAGGCACAGAATTGGGGAAATGACAAGTCAAATTCCTGAACAGAGGTGAGAAATATAAAATAAAATATCCTAACAGTATTTAACAGTATCGAGAGGATTTACCTTTGAACAAATTCCAATGTCCGAGCACCAAGCAAGAAGGGCAGCAAGCCCTGAGATGAAGCTAGGTTGGACGCCTTTGCAGATGACATCACCTTCCATGCTGATCATCCAACGTTTTATTGTGACTTTGTCACCAGCAACTGGTACAGTCAAGAAATGCAGTTTATGTTCCTAAACAGTATCCAATATGGGTAGCATTTTAAAAGTATTTGGAATGGCCACCTCACTCGCTCTCTCTTTACTCTGTTTACATCTAGTCTCCTATGGCAGTGGTTCTCAAATGGGGGTACGCATACTCCTGGGGGTACTTGAAGGTATGCCAAGGGGTACGTGAGATTTTTAAAAAAAATATTTTAAAAATAGCAACAATTCAAAAACCCTTTATAAATATATTTATTGAATAATACTTCGACAAAATATGAATGTAAGTTCATAAACTGAACATCTAATCAAGTAGGCTATTCCATTCATTACCATAAAGCCAGAGTTTCCCCCATGCCATGATGGTTTGACCCTACCTGGCGGTGCCACACGGCACCAACTGTCAATCAACTATCCATGTAGAAAACAATGGAGGCGTGGTTAAAGCGTAGCAGTAATGCAGCTGAGACATGTGGACATGTTCCATAAATATTGATGTTAAAGATTTCTTTTTTTGTGAAGAAATGTTGAGAATGAAGTTCATGAATCCAGATGGATCTCTATTACAATCCCCAAAGAGGGCACTTTAAGTTGATTACTTCTATGTGTAAAAATCTTTATTTATAATTGAATCACTTGTTTATTTTTCAACAAGTTTTTAGTTATTTGTCATTCTTTTTTTCCAAATAGTTCAAGAAAGACCACAACAAATGAGCAATATTTTGCACTGTTATACAATTTAATAAATCAGAAACTGATGACATAGTGCTGTATTTTACTTCTTTATCTCTTTTTTTTCAACCAAAAATGCTTTGCTCTGATTAGGGGGTACTTGAATTAAAAAAATGTTCACAGGGGTACATCACTGAAAAAAGGTTGAGAACCACTGTCCTAAGGCAGTGGTTCTCAACCTTTTCTCAGGGCTGTGAACATTTTTTTAATGCAAGTAGACCTCCAGACTTTATAAATATATATAAAAAGTAATTCAAACAGAAAATGACACATCAAGGTACAAGTGACTCTTACCTTGTTATCAAAAACACACGATGCAGTAGGATGGATTTAGCAGGGGCGGCCAGGTGAAATGAAGCTCGGTTGGACGAATTGTGGGCGGACCCAAGAAACAAGTGTGAAAAATACTGAATTATACTGTAGGTTTTACAGTAACTTACTGCTGGTCGATATTTTTTGAAAAATGCAACACAATTTACAGTACTTAACTGCATTTAAGAAGAACAGGATAGGTTGATTGGCAACACTAAATTGGCCCTAGTGTGTGAATGTGAGTGTGAATGTTGTCTGTCTATCTGTGTTGGCCCTGCGATGAGGTGGTGACTTGTCCAGGGTGTACCCCGCCTCCCGCCCGATTGTAGCTGAGATAGGCTCCAGCGCCCCCCGCGACCCTGAAGGGAATAAGCGGTAGAAAATGGATGGATGGATGGAGTATATAACTGTAATTTTATTTTTTATTTTTACAGTAATTTTTTACAGTGAAGGTCATGGGTGTCAAACTCTGGCCCGTGGGCCATCGAGGCAATATCAAATTAACACTAAAGCTGGACCGTGGATTATACATTGCGGCAGTGCCGCAGTAACACCGCTACTTCTAATACTTGCCAACCCTCCCGGGTTTGACTCCAGCACTCCTCCCGAAATTTTTTTTTTTTTTTCAGCTAGTCAAACGAGTGCTGGCCCAGTTTCATGTCAGTGCAGCTTCTGCACCCACACACAATTGAATGCAACGCATACTTCATCAACAGCGATACAGGTTACACTGACGGTAGCCAAATAAAAAAACTTTAACACTTTTAGGAATATACGCCACACTGTGAATCCACACCAAACAAGAATGACAAACACATTTCGGGAGAACATCCGCACCGTAACACAACATAAACACAACAGAACAAATACCCAGAACCCTTTGTAGCACTAAATCTTCCGGGACGCTGCAAGGTTTGTGTGTGTGTGGGTGGGGGTGGTTTGGTGGTAGCGGGGGTGTATTTTGTAGCATCCCGAAAGAGTTAGTGCTGCAAAGGATTCTGGGTATTTGTTCTTTTGTGTTTATGTTGTGTTACGGTGCGGATGTTCTCCCGAAAATTGTTTTTTATTCTTGTTTGGTGTGGGTTCACAGTGTGGTGTATATTTCTAACAGTGTTAAAGTTTTTTATACTGGCACCCTCAGTGTAACCCGTATCGCTGTTGATGAAGTATGCTTTGCATTCATTTGTGTATGGGTGCTGAAACTGCACATATCTTGTGACTGGGTCTGGGCGATGTTAGAATTGGTTGTACGAGATATGACTGTTGAACACCTTCGTTTGATAATGAAAGTCGCCTCGGCTCAAAGCCTGAGCCCCGACATTAAAGAACTAGCATCCAAAAAAAGATGCCAGGTATCTGGCTTGGGCACATCAAATTAGATCAGTGTGTTGCAAACTGAGCAGTTTAAAGTCCTGAATGGTTGTCTTATTCATTGTTATTTTATTTTCAAATTTATTAACCTGTGGAAAAAGTTAATCTTGATATTTACCTCAGAAGGCTGCAAATAGAAAAGAGGCATTCAATTTTTATTTAAATTGTATTTGATATGCAATTGATATTTTTTAATTATTATTATTATTATTTGAATCTCGATTTTGCATGTCACTATAAAGTTATATAATCCTTGCTTGTTCAATATTCAAAGCAAAACTTGTTTGGGTCCCTATTAAAAGGTTAATTTGTTGAACCTTGGTTCAGTTTTAAACTTTGGCCCACTCTGTATTTGAGTTTGACACCCCTGGTGAAGGTGAAGCTCTGTCATCCTGGAGGAACTCACAGTAAAGCCGCTGCTCCTCCACATGGAGAGGAGCCGGATGAGGTGGTTGGGGCATCTGCTCAGGAGCCACCCGAACGCCTCCCTAGGGAGGTGTTTAGGGCAAGTCCGACCGGCAGGAGGCCACGGGGAAGACCCAGGACACATTCGGAACACTATGTCTCCCGGCTGGCCTGGGAACGCCTCGGGATCCCCCGAGAAAAGCTGGACGAAGTGGCTGGAGAAATGGAAGTTTGGGCTTCTCTGCTTAGGCTGCGGCCCCCGCAACCCGACCATAACCCGACCATAAGCGGAAGAAAATGGATGGATTTAGTATGACAGTTATACTGTCATATTGAGTACAAAAACTAACTAAACCTTACACAATATGTTGTTCCTAGTAAAATTCACAAAGATACATATCTCCAGGCATTATTAGCCATTTTGCATGTGTGGTTTAGGAGTTATGTTTAAATAACTGTCAGATTGAGTTTGACATTATACTGTCATAGTGAGTAAAACCCATATGTTGTATTTGCAAACCTTACAAAAACAACTAAATCTAGTTAAACTCACACAGATACAATATTACAGGCATTTTTAGACATAATGCATGTTTGGTTTTAGAGTTATGTTTATATAACTTTCATATTTATTATGACAGTTATACTGTCATATTCAATAAAAAAAAAAACTAACTTGTGTCTTTGCAAACCTTACAAAAGACCATTTTTCTAGTAAAACTAATGTCGTAATAACATGTCTCCAGGCATTGTTAGCCATTTTGCATGTGTTGTTTGAGTTATGTTTGAATAACTGTCATATTGAGTGTGACAGTATACTGTCATAAAACCCAATTTTTGTATTTGCAACCCTGATTCTAGTAAAACTCACATATATACAATATTACAGGCAGTTTTGGACATAATGCATGTTTGGTTTTGGAGTTATGTTTATATAACTTTCATATATATAGTATGACAGCTAAACTGTTATAAAAACTAACTTGTGTTTGTTATAAAAAAAACTAACTTGTGTTTGTTATAAAACCCAATTTTTGTATTTGCAAACCATACAACTGATTCAAATAAAACTCACATGGATTCAATATTACAGGCATTTTCAGACATTTTGCATGTTTGGTTTAGGAATTATGTTGGAATACATGTGTATTGCTTTTTTCACATTATCTCAGGATTTTTAGAACATTACTGTCATATTGAGTAAAAAAATAATTGTTGTGTTTGCAAGCCTTAAAAAAGCATATGTTTCCAGTAAAACTCCCAAAGATGCATTATTTCAGGCATTATTAGCCATTTTTCAGGTGTGGTTTAGGAGTTATGTTTAAATAACTGTCATATTGAGTGTGGCGTTATACTGTCATATTGAGTTAAAAAAAAAAAAACTTGTGTCTTTGCAAACTTTACAAAAGAAAATGTTTCTAGCAACACTCACAAAGATAATTTTTTTCACGCTATTTGACATGTTTCATGTGTATTTAGGAGTTATAATTAAATAACTTTCATATTGAGTGTTAAATTAATAATGTCATTATGTGTAAAACCTAATTTTTGTATTTGCAAACCATACAAAAACAATTGATTCTAGTAAAACTTACATAGTTCAATATTACAGGCATTTCAGACATTTTACATGTTTGGTTTAAAAGTTGTGTTTGATTACATTTTTATTGCTTTTTTCGCATTATCTCAGGATTCTAAGATCATTACTTTCATATTGAATAAAAACTACTTTTTGTTTTTGCAAACCTTACAAACTCACATAAATACATTATTACAGGCAGTTTTAGACATGACACATGTTTGGTTTTGGAGTTATGTTTAGATAACTTTCATATTTAGTATGACTGTTATACTGTCACACTGGTGCTTCTTGCCTTTACCCATTCAACATATCTCTACCTGCACATCACCTACCTTCTCTGCATAGTGTGGTCATGTTGGTGCTTTCTACCTTTACCCATTCAACATATCTTTACCTGCACATTACCTACCTTCTCTGTATCCTGGCGTCTAGCTGGTGTTTCCTGCCTTTACCCATTCAACATATCTTTACCTGCTTGTTACCTACCTTCCCTGCATCCTGGGGTCACACTGGTGCTTCTTTCTTTCACCATACAACATATCTTCACCTGCACATACCTACCTTGTCTGCATTGCCTCAACCACACCTGCGCTTCCTTCTTTCACCCATTCAACATACCTTCACCCGCACATTACCTACCTTCTCTGCATAGTGGGGTCACACTGGTGCTTCCTGCCTTTACCCATTCAACATATCTTCACCCGCACATTACCTATTTGCTCTGCATCCTCGGGTCCCGCTGGTGCTTCCTGCCATCACCCAGTCAACATACCTGCAATTTACCTACTTTTTCTGCATCCTGGGGTCAAACAGGTGCTTCCTTCTTTGACCCAGTCAACATATCTTTACCTGCACATTACCTACCTTCTCTGTATCTTAGAGTCAAACTGGTGCTTCGGTCCCTAATAAGAAGGTCCACAAAGGAACAGAAGAGTCATTGATTTAAGGCACAGAATTGGGGAAATGACAAGTCAAATTCCTGAACAGAGGTGAGAAATATAAAATAAAATATCCTAACAGTATTTAACAGTATCGAGAGGATTTACCTTTGAACAAATTCCAATGTCCGAGCACCAAGCAAGAAGGGCAGCAAGCCCTGAGATGAAGCTAGGTTGGACGCCTTTGCAGATGACATCACCTTCCATGCTGATCATCCAACGTTTTATTGTGACTTTGTCACCAGCAACTGGTACAGTCAAGAAATGCAGTTTATGTTCCTAAACAGTATCCAATATGGGTAGCATTTTAAAAGTATTTGGAATGGCCACCTCACTCGCTCTCTCTTTACTCTGTTTACATCTAGTCTCCTATGGCAGTGGTTCTCAAATGGGGGTACGCATACTCCTGGGGGTACTTGAAGGTATGCCAAGGGGTACGTGAGATTTTTTAAAAAAATATTCTAAAAATAGCAACAATTCAAAAACCCTTTATAAATATATTTATTGAATAATACTTCGACAAAATATGAATGTAAGTTCATAAACTGAACATCTAATCAAGTAGGCTATTCCATTCATTACCATAAAGCCAGAGTTTCCCCCATGCCATGATGGTTTGACCCTACCTGGCGGTGCCACACGGCACCAACTGTCAATCAACTATCCATGTAGAAAACAATGGAGGCGTGGTTAAAGCGTAGCAGTAATGCAGCTGAGACATGTGGACATGTTCCATAAATATTGATGTTAAAGATTTCTTTTTTTGTGAAGAAATGTTGAGAATGAAGTTCATGAATCCAGATGGATCTCTATTACAATCCCCAAAGAGGGCACTTTAAGTTGAATACTTCTATGTGTAAAAATCTTTATTTATAATTGAATCACTTGTTTATTTTTCAACAAGTTTTTAGTTATTTGTCATTCTTTTTTTCCAAATAGTTCAAGAAAGACCACAACAAATGAGCAATATTTTGCACTGTTATACAATTTAATAAATCAGAAACTGATGACATAGTGCTGTATTTTACTTCTTTATCTCTTTTTTTTCAACCAAAAATGCTTTGCTCTGATTAGGGGGTACTTGAATTAAAAAAATGTTCACAGGGGTACATCACTGAAAAAAGGTTGAGAACCACTGTCCTAAGGCAGTGGTTCTCAACCTTTTCTCAGTGCTGTGAACATTTTTTTAATGCAAGTAGACCTCCAGACTTTATAAATATATATAAAAAGTAATTCAAACAGAAAATGACACATCAAGGTACAAGTGACTCTTACCTTGTTATCAAAAACACACGATGCAGTAGGATGGATTTAGCAGGGGCGGCCAGGTGAAATGAAGCTCGGTTGGACGAATTGTGGGCGGACCCAAGAAACAAGTCTGAAAAATACTGAATTATACTGTAGGTTTTACAGTAACTTACTGCTGGTCGATATTTTTTGAAAAATGCAACACAATTTACAGTACTTAACTGCATTTAAGAAGAACAGGATAGGTTGATTGGCAACACTAAATTGGCCCTAGTGTGTGAATGTGAGTGTGAATGTTGTCTGTCTATCTGTGTTGGCCCTGCGATGAGGTGGTGACTTGTCCAGGGTGTACCCCGCCTCCCGCCCGATTGTAGCTGAGATAGGCTCCAGCGCCCCCCGCGACCCCGAAGGGAATAAGCGGTAGAAAATGGATGGATGGATGGAGTATATAACTGTAATTTTATTTTTTATTTTTACAGTAATTTTTTACAGTGAAGGTCATGGGTGTCAAACTCTGGCCCGTGGGCCATCGAGGCAATATCAAATTAACACTAAAGCTGGACCGTGGATTATACATTGCGGCAGTGCCGCAGTAACACCGCTACTTCTAATACTTGCCAACCCTCCCGGGTTTGACTCCAGCACTCCTCCCGAAATTTTTTTTTTTTTTTCAGCTAGTCAAACGAGTGCTGGCCCAGTTTCATGTCAGTGCAGCTTCTGCACCCACACACAATTGAATGCAACGCATACTTCATCAACAGCGATACAGGTTACACTGACGGTAGCCAAATAAAAAAACTTTAACACTTTTAGGAATATACGCCACACTGTGAATCCACACCAAACAAGAATGACAAACACATTTCGGGAGAACATCCGCACCGTAACACAACATAAACACAACAGAACAAATACCCAGAACCCTTTGTAGCACTAAATCTTCCGGGACGCTGCAAGGTTTGTGTGTGTGTGGGTGGGGGTGGTTTGGTGGTAGCGGGGGTGTATTTTGTAGCATCCCGAAAGAGTTAGTGCTGCAAAGGATTCTGGGTATTTGTTCTTTTGTGTTTATGTTGTGTTACGGTGCGGATGTTCTCCCGAAAATTGTTTTTTATTCTTGTTTGGTGTGGGTTCACAGTGTGGTGTATATTTCTAACAGTGTTAAAGTTTTTTTATACTGGCACCCTCAGTGTAACCCGTATCGCTGTTGATGAAGTATGCTTTGCATTCATTTGTGTATGGGTGCTGAAACTGCACATATCTTGTGACTGGGTCTGGACGATGTTAGAATTGGTTGTACGAGATATGACTGTTGAACACCTTCGTTCGATAATGAAAGTCGCCTCGGCTCAAAGCCTGAGCCCCGACATTAAAGAACTAGCATCCAAAAAAAGATGCCAGGTATCTGGCTTGGGCACATCAAATTAGATCAGTGTGTTGCAAACTGAGCAGTTTAATGTCCTGAATGGTTGTCTTATTCATTGTTATTTTATTTTCAAATTTATTAACCTGTGGAAAAAGTTAATCTTGATATTTACCTCAGAAGGCTGCAAATAGAAAAGAGGCATTCAATTTTTATTTAAATTGTATTTGATATGCAATTGATATTTTTTAATTATTATTATTATTATTTGAATCTCGATTTTGCATGTCACTATAAAGTAATATAATCCTTGCTTGTTCAATATTCAAAGCAAAACTTGTTTGGGTCCCTATTAAAAGGTTAATTTGTTGAACCTTGGTTCAGTTTTAAACTTTGGCCCACTCTGTATTTGAGTTTGACACCCCTGGTGAAGGTGAAGCTCTGTCATCCTGGAGGAACTCACAGTAAAGCCGCTGCTCCTCCACATGGAGAGGAGCCGGATGAGGTGGTTGGGGCATCTGCTCAGGAGCCACCCGAACGCCTCCCTAGGGAGGTGTTTAGGGCAAGTCCGACCGGCAGGAGGCCACGGGGAAGACCCAGGACACATTCGGAACACTATGTCTCCCGGCTGGCCTGGGAACGCCTCGGGATCCCCCGAGAAAAGCTGGACGAAGTGGCTGGAGAAATGGAAGTTTGGGCTTCTCTGCTTAGGCTGCGGCCCCCGCAACCCGACCATAACCCGACCATAAGCGGAAGAAAATGGATGGATTTAGTATGACAGTTATACTGTCATATTGAGTACAAAAACTAACTAAACCTTACACAATATGTTGTTCCTAGTAAAATTCACAAAGATACATATCTCCAGGCATTATTAGCCATTTTGCATGTGTGGTTTAGGAGTTATGTTTAAATAACTGTCAGATTGAGTTTGACATTATACTGTCATAGTGAGTAAAACCCATATGTTGTATTTGCAAACCTTACAAAAACAACTAAATCTAGTTAAACTCACACAGATACAATATTACAGGCATTTTTAGACATAATGCATGTTTGGTTTTAGAGTTATGTTTATATAACTTTCATATTTATTATGACAGTTATACTGTCATATTCAATAAAAAAAAAACTAACTTGTGTCTTTGCAAACCTTACAAAAGACCATTTTTCTAGTAAAACTAATGTCGTAATAACATGTCTCCAGGCATTGTTAGCCATTTTGCATGTGTTGTTTGAGTTATGTTTGAATAACTGTCATATTGAGTGTGACAGTATACTGTCATAAAACCCAATTTTTGTATTTGCAACCCTGATTCTAGTAAAACTCACATATATACAATATTACAGGCAGTTTTGGACATAATGCATGTTTGGTTTTGGAGTTATGTTTATATAACTTTCATATATATAGTATGACAGCTAAACTGTTATATTGAGTAAAAAAAACTAACTTGTGTTTGTTATAAAATCCAATTTTTGTATTTGCAAACCATACAACTGATTCAAATAAAACTCACATGGATTCAATATTACAGGCATTTTCAGACATTTTGCATGTTTGGTTTAGGAATTATGTTGGAATACATGTGCATTGCTTTTTTCGCATTATCTCAGGATTTTTAGAACATTACTGTCATATTGAGTAAAAAAATAATTGTTGTGTTTGCAAGCCTTAAAAAAGCATATGTTTCCAGTAAAACTCCCAAAGATGCATTATTTCAGGCATTATTAGCCATTTTTCAGGTGTGGTTTAGGAGTTATGTTTAAATAACTGTCATATTGAGTGTGGCGTTATACTGTCATATTGAGTTAAAAAAAAAACAACTTGTGTCTTTGCAAACTTTACAAAAGAAAATGTTTCTAGCAACACTCACAAAGATAATTTTTTTTCACGCTATTTGACATGTTTCATGTGTATTTAGGAGTTATAATTAAATAACTTTCATATTGAGTGTTAAATTAATAATGTCATTATGTGTAAAACCTAATTTTTGTATTTGCAAACCATACAAAAACAATTGATTCTAGTAAAACTTACATAGTTCAATATTACAGGCATTTCAGACATTTTACATGTTTGGTTTAAAAGTTGTGTTTGGTTACATTTTTATTGCTTTTTTCGCATTATCTCAGGATTCTAAGATCATTACTTTCATATTGAATAAAAACTACTTTTTGTTTTTGCAAACCTTACAAACTCACATAAATACATTATTACAGGCAGTTTTAGACATGACACATGTTTGGTTTTGGAGTTATGTTTAGATAACTTTCATATTTAGTATGACTGTTATACTGTCATATTGAATAAAAAAAAAACTAGCTTGTGTCTTTGCAAACTTTACAAAAGATAATTTTTCTAGTAAAACTAACAAAGATACATGTCTCCAGGCATTATTACCCATTTTGCATGGGTTGTTTAGCAATTATGTTTAAATACATTTTTATTGCTTTTTTCGCATTGTCTCAGGATTCTAAAATCATTACTTTCATAGTGAGTAAAAAAGTCCTTTTTGTTTTTGCAAACCTTACAAACTTGCATAAATACATTTTTACAGACATTTTTAGATATGACACGTGTTTGATTTTGGAGTTATGTTTATATAACTTTTATATTTAGTATGACTGTTATACTGTCATATTGAATTAAAAAAAAACTAGCTTGTGTCTTTGCAAACTTTACAAAAGATACTTTTTCTAGTAAAACTTACAAAGATACATGTCTCCCGGCATTATTACCCATTTTGCATGGGTTGTTTAGGAATTATGTTTAAATACATTTTTATTGCTTTTTTCGCATTATCTCAGGATTCTAAGATCATTACTTTCATATTGAGTAAAAAACTACTTTTTGTTCTTGCAAACCTTACAAACTCACATAAATACATTATTACAGGCATTTTTAGACATGGCACATGTTTGGTTTTGGAGTTATGTTTAGATAACTTTCATATTTAGCATGACTGTTATACTGTCATATTGAATAAAAAAAACTAGCTTGTGTCTTTGCAAACTTTACAAAAGATCATTTTTCTAGTAAAACTAACAAAGATACATGTCTCCAGGCATTATTACCCATTTTGCATGGGTTGTTTAGAATTATGATTAAATACATTTTTATTGCTTTTTTCGCATTATCTCAGGATTCTAAGATCATTACTTTCATATTTAGTAAAAAACTACTTTTTGTTTTTGCAAACCTTACAAACTCACATAAATACATTATTACAGGCATTTTTAGACATGACACATGTTTGGTTTTGGAGTTATGTTTTGATAACTTTCATATTTAGTATGACTGTTATACTGTCATATTGAATTTAAAATAACTGGCTAGTGTCTTTGCAAACTTTACAAAAGATCATTTTTCTAGTAAACCTAACAAAGATACATGTCTCCAGGTATTATTAGCCGTTTTGCATGTGTTGTTTAGGATTTTATGTTTAAATACATTTTTATTGCTTTTTTCGCATTATCTCAGGATTCTAAGATCAATACTTTCATATTGAGTAAAAAACTACTTTTTGCTTTTGCAAACTTTACAAAATACCATCTTTCTAGTAAAACTAACAAAGATGCATGTTTCCAGTCATTATTAGCAATTTTGCATGTGTTGTTTAGGAGTAATGTTTAAATACATGTGTATTGCTTTTTTTGCATTATCTCAGGATTTTAACAACATTACAGTCTTATTGAGTAAAAAAATTACTTTTTGTGTTTGCAAGATTTAAAAAAGCATGTGTTTCGAGTAAAACTGCCAACGATGCATTATTTCAGGCATCATTAGCCATTTTTCGTGTGTGGTTTGAGTTATGTTTAAATAACTGTCATATTGAGTGTGACAGTATACTGTCATTGTGAGTAAAACCTAATTTATGTATTTGCAAACCTTACAAAATCAACTAAAACTAGTAAAACTCACATGGATTCAATACTACGACATTTTTAGACATTTTGCATGTTTGGTTTAGGAATTATGTTGGAATCATTTTTATTAATTTTTTCGTATTATCTCAGAATTTTAGAACATTACTGTCTTATTGAGTAAAAAATAATTGTTGTGTTTGCAAGCCTTAAAAAAGCATATGTTTCGATTAAAACTTACAAGAATGCATTATTTCAGGCATTGTTAGTCATTTTTCATGTGTAGTTTAAGAGTTATGTTTAAATAACTGTCATATTGAGTGTGGCAGTTATACTGTCATATTGAGTAAAAAAAACTAACCTGTGTCTTTGCAAACCTTACAAAAGAAAATGTTTCTAGTAACACTCACAAAGATACATTTTTGTATTTGCAAACCTTACAAAAACAATTGATTCTAGTAAAACTTACATAGATTCAATATTACAGGCATTTTTAGACATTTTACATGTTTGGTTTAAAATTTGTGTTTGAATACATTTTTATTGCTTTTTTTGCATTATCTCAGGATTCTCAAAACATTACTTTCATATTGAGTAAAAAACTACTTTTTGTTTTTGCAAACCTTACAAACTCACATAAATACATTATTACAGGCATTTTTAGACATGACACATGTTTGGTTTTGGAGTTATGTTTATGTAACTTTCATATTTAGTATGACTTTTTATTCAATATTGTCTTATTGAATTAAAAAAACTAGCTTGTGTCTTTGATATCTTTACAAAAGATAATGTTTTTAAACTAACAACCTTACATGTCTCCCTAGGCATTATTAGCCATTTTGCATGTGTTGTTTAAGAGTTAGGTTTAAATACATTTGTATTGCTTTTTTCCCATTATCTCAGGGTTCTAAGAACATTACAGTCATATTGAGTAAAAAACTACTTTTTGTGTTTGCAAAATGTAAAACTCAGTAAAACTCCCAAGGATTCATTATTTCAGGCATTATTAGCCATTTTTATGTGTAGTTCATGAGTTATGTTTAAATAACTGTCATATTGAGTGTGATTTTGTCATTGTGAGTAAAACCTAATTTTTGTATTTGCAAACCTTACAAAAACAACCGATTCTAGTAAAACTCACATTAATACAATATTACAGGCATGTTTAGACATATTGCATGTTTGGTTTTGGAGTTATATTTATATAACCTGCTTTCTGAGCCGCCACCTTTGTGGTTTTTTTTCTGATCCAGGAAAATGTTGTCCGGGGGCTTCTATAACCCCTGGTAGGGTCCCCCAAGACAAACAGGTCCTAGGTGAGGGATCAGACAAAGAGCAGCTCAAAGACCTTTATTAAAAGTACAATTGAGGACCTAGATGTTTTCTCGCCCGGACGCAGGTCACCGTGGCTCCCCTGTGGAGCCCGCCCAGAGGTGGGGCACGATGGCGATTGACGGGCCTGTCCCCATGGGGCCCAGCCGTGCTCAGCTCGAAGAGGCAACGTGGATCCCCCCTCCAGGGCTCACCACTCATGGGCTTGGGTCATAGAGGGTGCAGTAAGAGCTGGGCGGCAGCCGAAGGCAGGGCACTTGGTGGTCCGATTATCGGCTACATAAGCTCGCTCTTGGGACATGGAACATCACCTCGCTGGGAGGGAAGGAGCCTGAGCTGGTGCATGAGGTGGAGACGTTCCCGGCTAGATATAGTTGGACTCACAGCTAGGGCTCTGGAACCTGTTCTCTCAACAGGGGCTGGACTGAGCTGAACTTTCATTACTTGCAACGCCAGAGTGGAAGAGATTCCACACTGGCGTTGCAACTAATGAGAGGCTGGGGTGGCAATTCTTGTTGCCCGCCGGCTCAAAGCCTGCACGTTGGACTTTAACCCAATAGACGAGATGGTAGCTTCCCTCAGCCTTCGGGTTGGGTGATGGATCCTGACTGTTGTTTGTTTACACACCAAACTGCAGCTCAGAGAACCCACTCTTTTTGGATTCCCTTCAGGGAGTACTGGAGAGTGCTCCCGCGAGTGATTCCCTTGTTCTGCTGGTGGACTTCAACGCTCATGTTGGCAACGACAGTGAAACCTGGAGAGTCGTGATTGGGAAAAATGGCCACCCGGATCTGAACCCAAGTGGTGCTTTGTTATTGGACTTTTGTGCTTGTCACGGATTGTCCATAACAAACACAATGTTCAAACATAAGGGTGTCCATATGTGCACTTGGCACAAGGACACCCTCGGCCGCATGATTGACTTTGTAGTTGTGTCATGGGATTTGCGGCCTCATGTTTTGGACACTCTGTGAAGAGAAGGGCAGAGCTTTCTACCAACCACCTGGTGGTGAGCTGGCTCCGATGGTAGGGAGGATGCCGGTAGGCCTGGAGGCCCAAACGCATTGTAAGGGTCTGCTGGGAACGCCTAGCAAGAGTCTCCTGAAGAACTTTGAACATGTCCGGAAGAACTTTGAACATGTCACAAGGGAGGTGCTGGACATTGAGTCCGAGTGGACCATGTTCCGTTCCTCTCTTGTTGAGCCAGCTGATTGAAGCTGTGGCCACAAGGTGTTTGGTGCCTGTCGTGGCGGTAAACCACCAGCAGTGAGGGATGCTGTCAAGCTGAAGAAAGAGCCATCGGGTCCTTTTGGCTCATGGGACTCCAGAGGCAGTGGGCATGCCGACAGGCCAAGCGAGACCTCCTCAATCCCATCAACACGTCTTCCTATGAGGAAACAGTGCCTGGGAAGTCTGTGGTGGGCTCTCCTATTTCTGGGGCTGAGGTTGACAAGGTAGTTAAAAAGCTCCTCGGTGGCAAGGCCCCGGGGGTATGAGCTCCGTCCGGAGTTCCTTAAGGCTCTGGATGCTGTGGGGCAGTCTTGGTTGACAAGACTCTGCAACATTGCGTCTACATCGGGGGCGGTACCTCTGGATTGGCAGACCGGGGTGGTTGTTCCTCTCTTTAAGAAGGGGAACCGGAGGGTGTGTTCCAACTATCGTAGATCACACTCCTCAGCCTTCCCGGTAAGGTCTATTCATGCGTACTGGAGAGGAGGAACCTCGGATCCAGGACAAACAGTGTGGTATTCGTCCTGGTCGTGGAACGGTAGACCAGCTCTATACTCTCGGCAGGGTCCTTGAATGTGCATGGGAGTTTGCCCAACCAGTCTACATAAGTTTTGTGGACTTGGAGAAGACATTCGACCTTGGCCCCCGGTAAGTCTCGTGGGTAGTGCTCAGAGAGTATGGAGTATCGGCATGTCTGATTGTGGCGGGTGTCTCCCTGTATGATCAGTGTCAGAGCTTGGCATTGTCATTGTCATTGTCATTGCCGGCAGTATGTCGGACCCCTTTCCAGTGAGGGTTGGACTACGCCAACCAGTCTACATAATTCAAGGCTTTGACTGCGCCTGGTTTGGTGGCTGCAGGATTAGGTCTCTGCTTTTTGCAGATGATGTGGTCCTGATGGCTTCAACTGGCCAGGATCTTCAGCGTTCATTGGATCGGTTCGCAGTGAAGCGACTGGGATGAGAATCAGCACCTCCAAGTCCGAGTCCATTGTTCTCGCCCGGGAAAGGGTGGAGTGCCATCTCCAGGTTGGGAAAGAGATCTTGCCCCAAGTGAAGGCGTTCAAGTACCTAGGAGTCTTGTTCACGAGTGAGGATAGAGTGGATCGTGAGATCTACAGGCGGATCGGTGCGGCGTCTTCAGTAATGAGGACGTTATATCGATCCGTTGTGGTGAAGAAGGAGCTGAGCCAGAAGGAAAAGCTTTCAATTTACCGGTCGATCAACGTTCCCATCCTCACCTATGGTCATGAGCTTTGGGTTATGACCAAAAGGACAAGGTCACGGGTACAAGCGGCCGAAATGAGTTTCCTCCGCCGGGTGGTGGGTCTCTCCCTTAGGGATAGGGTGAGAAGCTCTGTCATCCGTGAGGAACTCAGTGTAAAGCCGCTGCTCCTCCACATTGAGAGGAGCCAGATGAGGTGGTTCGGGCATCTGCTCAGGATGCCACCCGAACGCCTCCCTAGGGAGGTGTTTAGGGCAAGTCCGAACGGCAGGAGGCCATGGGGAAGACCTAGGACACATTGGAAAGACAATGTCTCCCGGCTGGCCTGGGAACGCCTCGGGATCCCCCGAGAAGAGCTGGACGAAGTGGCTGTGGAGATGGAAGTCTGGGCTCTCTGCTTAGGCTGCTGCCCCCGCAACCCAACCTCGGATAAGCGGAAGAAAATGGATGGATTTAGTATGACAGTTATACTGTCATATTGAGTGTGACAGTATACTGTCATAAAACCCAATTTTTGTATTTGCAAACCTGATTCTAGTAATACAATATTACAGGCAATTTTGGACATAATGCATGTTTGGTTTTGGAGTTATGTTTATAAAACTTTAATATATAGTATGACATCTATACTGTTATATTGAGTAAAAAAACTAACTTGTGTCTGTCATAAAACCCAATTTTTATATTTGCAAACCTTACAAAAACAAATGATTCTAGTAAAACTCACATGGAGTCAATATTACAGGCATTTTTAGACATTTTACATGTTTGGTTTAAGAATTATGTTGGAATACATTTGTATTGCTTTTTTCACATTATCTCAGCATTTTAAAAACTTCCTGTCATATTGAGTAAAAAAAACTTTCTGTGTTTGCAAGCCTTAAAAAAGCAATGTTTCGAGTTATTTCAGGCATTATTAGCCATTTTTATGTGTAGTTTAGGAGTTATGTTTCAATAACTGTCATATTGAGTGTGACACTGTCATAGTGAGTAAAACCTAACTTTTGTATTTGCAAACCTTACAAAAACAACCGATTGTAGTAAAACTCACATTGATACAATATTACAGGCATGTTTAGACATCTTGCATGTTTGGTTTTGGAGTTATGTTTATATAACCTGCTTTCTGAACCGCCACCTTTGTGGTTTGCGTGTCCCACTGATCCTAGGAGCTATGTTGTCCAGGGGCTTCTTTGCCCCCTGGTAGGGTCCCCCAAGAAAAACAGGTCCTAGGTGAGGAATCAGACAAAGAGCAGCTCAAAGACCTTTATGAAAAGTACAAATCGAGGACCTAGATTTTTTTCTTGCCCAGACGCGGGTCACCATGGCTACCCTGTGGAGCCAGGCCCAGAGGTGGGGCACGATGGCGAGCGACTGGTGCCCATGGGGCCCAGCTCGAAGAGGCAACGTGGGTCCCCCCTGCAATAGGCTCACCACTCATGGGCTGGGTCATAGAGGTCGGGTGTAGTGTGAGCTGGGCGGCAGCCGAAGGCAGGGCACTTGCAGTCCGATTATCGGCTACATAAGCTCGCTCTTGGGACGTGGAACGTCACCTCGCAGGGATGGAAGGAGCCTGAGCTGGTGCGCGAGGTGGAGAAGTTCCCGGCTAGATAAAGTTGGACTCACTTCGACGCACAGCAAGGGCTCTGGAACCTGTTCTCTCAAGAGGGGTTGGACTCTCTTCCACTCTGGCGTTGGAAGTAATGAGAGGCTGGGTTGGCAATTCTTGTTTCCCCCCGGCTCAAAGCCTGCACATTGGACTTAACCCAGTAGACGAGGTGGTAGCTTCCCTCCGCTTTCTGGTTGGGTGACGGGTCCTGACTGTTGGTGTTTACGCACCAAACAGCAGCTCAGAGTACCCACTCTTTTTGGATTCCCTTGAGAGTGCTCCCTCGGGTGATTCCCTTGTTCTGCTGGGGGTCTTCAACGCTCATGTTGGCAACGACAGTGAAACCTGGAGAGTCGTGATTGGGAAAAATGGCCACCCGGATCTGAACCCAAGTGGTGCTTTGTTATTGGACTTTTGTGCTCATCATGGATTGTCCATAACAAACACAATGTTCAAACATAAGGGTGTCCATATGTGCACTTGGCACCAGGACACCCTCGGCCGCAGTTCCATGATTGACTTTGTAGTTGTGTCATGGGATTTGCGGCCTCATGTTTTGGACACTCGGGTGAAGAGAGGGGCGAGCTTTCTACCGATCACCACCTGGTGAGCTGGCTCCGATGGTGGGGAAGGATGCCGGACAGACCTGGCAGGCCCAAACGCATTGTGAGAGTCTTTTGGGAACGCCTAGCAGAGTCTCCTGTCAGAGAGAGTTTCTTTTTCCACCTCCGGAAGAACTTTGAACATGTCACAAAGGAGGTGCTGGACATTGAGTCGGAATGGATCATGTTCCGTGCCTCTCTTGTCGAGCCAGCTGATTGGAGCTGTGGCCGCAAGGTGTTTGGTGCCTGTCGTGGCGGTAATCCTAGAACCCGCTGGTGGCCACCAGCAGTGCGGGATGCCGTCAAGCTGAAGAAAGAGCTTATCTGGTCCTTTTGGCTCATGGGACTCCAGAGGCAGCGGGCATACCGACAGGCCAAGCGAAACCTCCTCAATCCCACCAACACGTCTTCCTAGGAGGAAACAGTGTCTGGTGCATTTGTGGTGGGCTCTCCTATTTCTGGGGCTGAGGTTGCCAAGGTAGTTAAAAACCTCCTCGGTGGCAAGGCCCCGGGGGTAGATGAGCTCCGTCCGGAGTTCCTTAAGGCTCTGGATGCTGTGGGGCATCGCGTGGACATCTGGGGCGGTACCTCTGGATTGGCAGACCGGGGTGGTGGTTCTTCTCGTGTTGGTGGGATTGAGGAGGTTTCGCTTGGCCTGTCGGTATGCCCGCTGCCTCTGGAGTCCCATGAGCCAAAAGGACCAGATAAGCTCTTTCTTCAGCTTGACGGCATCCCGCACTGCTGGTGGCCACCAGCGGGTTCTAGGATTACCGCCACGACAGGCACCAAACACCTTGCGGCCACAGCTCCAATCAGCTGGCTCGACAAGAGAGGCACGGAACATGATCCATTCCGACTCAATGTCCAGCACCTCCTTTGTGACATGTTCAAAGTTCTTCCGGAGGTGGAAAAAGAAACTCTCTCTGACAGGAGACTCTGCTAGGAGTTCCCAAAAGACTCTCACAATGCGTTTGGGCCTGCCAGGTCTGTCCGGCATCCTTCCCGACCATCGGAGCCAGCTCACCAGGTGGTGATCGGTAGAAAGCTCGCCCCTCTCTTTACCCGAGTGTCCAAAACATGAGGCCGCAAATCCCATGACACAACTACAAAGTCAATCATGGAACTGCGGCCGAGGGTGTCCTGGTGCCAAGTGCACATATGGACACCCTTATGTTTGAACATTGTGTTTGTTATGGACAATCCATGACGAGCACAAAAGTCCAATAACAAAGCACCACTTGGGTTCAGATGCGGGTGGCCATTTTTCCCAATCACGACTCTCCAGGTTTCACTGTCGTTGCCAACATGAGCGTTGTAGACCCCCAGCAGAACAAGGGAATCACCCGAGGGAGCACTCTCAAAAGAATCCAAAAAGAGTGGGTACTCTGAGCTGCTGTTTGGTGCGTAAACACCAACAGTCAGGACCCGTCACCCAACCAGAAAGCGGAGGGAAGCTACCATCTCGTCTACTGGGTTAAGTCCAATGTGCAGGCTTTGAGCCGGGGGGCAACAAGAATTGCCAACCCAGCCTCTCATTACTTGCAACGCCAGAGTGGAAGAGAGTCCAACCCCTCTTGAGAGAACAGGTTCCAGAGCCCTTGCTGTGCGTCGAAGTGAGTCCAACTTTATCTAGCCGGGAACTTCTCCACCTCGCGCACCAGCTCAGGCTCCTTCCATCCCTGCGAGGTGACGTTCCACGTCCCAAGAGCGAGCTTATGTAGCTGATAATCGGACTGCCAAGTGCCCTGCCTTGCAGCTCACACTGCACCCGACCTCTATGACCCAGCCCATGAGTGGTGAGCCTATTGCAGGGGGGACCCACGTTGCCTCTTCGAGCTGGGCCCCATGGGCACCAGTCGCTCGCCATCGTGCCCCACCACAGGGGAGCCATGGTGACCCGCGTCCGGGCAAGAAAAAAATCTAGGTCCTCGATTTGTACTTTTCATAAAGGTCTTTGAGCTGCTCTTTGTCTGATTCCTCACCTAGGACCTGTTTTTCTTGGGGGACCCTACCAGGGGGAAAAGAAGCCCCTGGACAACATAGCTCCTAGGATCAGTGGGACACGCAAACCACAAAGGTGGCGGTTCAGAAAGCAGGTTATAGAAACATAACTCCAAAACCAAACATGCAAGATGTCTAAACATGCCTGTAATATTGTATCAATGTGGCATCCTGAGCAGATGCCCGAACCACCTCATCTGGCTCCTCTCAATGTGGAGGAGCAGCGGCTTTACACTGAGTTCCTCACGGATGACAGAGCTTCTCACCCTATCTCTAAGGGAGAGACCCACCACCCGGCGGAGGAAACTCATTTCGGCCGCTTGTACCCGTGACCTTGTCCTTTTGGTCATAACTTAAAGCTCATGACCATAGGTGAGGATGGGAACGTTGATCGACCGGTAAATTGAAAGCTTTTCCTTCTGGCTCAGCTCCTTCTTCACCACAACGGATCGATATAGCGTCCTCATTACTGAAGACGCCGCACCGATCCGCCTGTAGATCTCACGATCCACTCTATCCTCACTCGTGAACAAGACTCCTAGGTACTTGAACGCTTTCACTTGGGGCAAGATCTCTTTCCCAACCTGGAGATGGCACTCCACCCTTTCCAGGGCGAGAACAATGGACTCGGACTTGGAGGTGCTGATTCTCATCCCAGTCGCTTCACTGCGAACCGATCCAATGAAAGCTGAAGATCCTGGCCAGTTGAAGCCATCAGGACCACATCATCTGCAAAAAGCAGAGACCTAATCCTGCAGCCACCAAACCAGGCGCAGTCAAAGCCATGACTGCGCCTAGATATTCTATCCATTAAAGTTATGAACAGAATCGGTGACAAAGGGCAGCCTTGGCGGAGTCCAACCCTCACTGGAAAGGGGTCCGACATACTGCCGGCAATGCGGACCAAGCTCTGACACTGATCATACAGGGAGACACCCGCCACAATCAGACATGCCGATACTCCATACTCTCTGAGCACTACCCTCAAGGCCGAATGTCTTCTCCAAGTCCACAAAAATTATGTAGACTGGTTGGGCAAACTCCCATGCACACTCAAGGACCCTGCCGAGAGTTTAGAGCTGGTCTACCGTTCCACGACCAGGAAAAACCACACTGATTGTCCTGGATCCGAGGTTCCTCCTCTCCAGTACGCATGAATAGACCTTACCGGGAAGGCTGAGGAGTGTGATCTACGATAGTTGGAACACACCCTCCGGTTCCCCTTCTGACAACCCAGCCTCTCATTACTTGCAACGCCAGGGTAATGTAGTATTTTGTGGCTGATGACAGCCACAAAATACTGAAGGTTGTCATCGGCAGGTGTACCAAAGCAGTTAGGACTCATAGCAGACCGGATTGGCAGACCCGGTCTGCCAATCCGGTCTGCCAATCCAGAGGTACCGCCCCCGATGTAGACGCAATGTTGCAGAGTCTTGTAAACCAATACTGCCCCACAGCATCCAGAGCCTTAAGGAACTCCGGACGGAGCTCATACCCCCGGGGCCTTGCCACCAAGGAGCTTTTTAATTACCTTGTCAACCTCAGCCCCATAAATAGGAGAGCCCACCACAGACTTCCCAGGCACTGTTTCCTCATAGGAAGACGTGTTGGTGGGATTGAGGAGGTCTCGCTTGGCCTGTCGGTATGCCCACTGCCTCTGGAGTGCCATGAGCCAAAAGGACCCGATGGCTCTTTCTTCAGCTTGACAGCATCCCTCACTGCTGGTGGATTACCGCCACGACAGGCACCAAACACCTTGCGGCCACAGCTTCAATCAGCTGGCTCAACAAGAGAGGAACGGAACATGGTCCACTCAGACTCAATGTCCAGCACCTCCCTCCTGACATGTTCAAAGTTCTTCCGGACATGTTCAAAGTTCTTCAGGAGACTCTGCTAGGCGTTCCCAGCAGACCCTTACAATGCGTTTGGGCCTAACAGGTCTGGCCGGCATCCTCCCTACCATCGGAGCCAGCTCACCACCAGGTGGTGGTTGATAGAAAGCTCTGCCCCTCTCTTCACAGAGTGAGGCCGCAAATCCCATGACACAACTACAAAGTCAATCATGCGGCCGAGGGTGTCCTTGTGCCAAGTGCACATATGGACACCCTTATGTTTGAACATTGTGTTTGTTATGGACAATCCGTGACAAGCACAAAAGTCCAATAACAAAGCACCACTTGGGTTCAGATCCGGGTGGCCATTTTTCCCAATCACGACTCTCCAGGTTTCACTGTCGTTGCCCACATGAGCATTGAACTCCACCAGCAGAACAAGGGAATCACCCGAGGGAGCACTCTCCAGTACTCCCTCAAGGGAATCCAAAAAGAGTGGGTACTCTGAGCTGCTGTTTGGTGTGTAAACACAAACAACAGTCAGGACCCGTCACCCAACCCGAAGGCTGAGGGAAGCTACTATCTCGTCTATTGGGTTAAAGTCCAACGTGCAGGCTTTGAGCCGGGGGGCAACAAGAATTGCCACCCCAGCCTCTCATTAGTTGCAACGCCAGTGTGGAATCTCTTCCACTCTGGCGTTGCAAGTAATGAAAGTTCAGCTCAGTCCAGCCCCTCTTGAGTGAACAGGTTCCAGAGCCCTTGCTGTGAGTCCAACTATATCTAGCCGGGAACGTTCCACCTCATGCACCAGCTCAGGCTCCTTCCCTCCCAGCGAGGTGATGTTCCATGTCCCAAGAGCTAGCATATGTAGCCGATAATCGGACCACCAGGTGCCCTGCCTTCAGCTGCCGCCCAGCTCACACTGCACCCTTTATGACCCAAGCCCATGAGTGGTGAGCCCTGGAGGGGGGATCCACGTTGCCTCTTCGAGGCCCGTCAATCGCCATCGTGCCCCACCTCTGGGCCTGGCTCCACAGGGGAGCCACGGTGACCTGCGTCCGGGCGAGAAAAAATCTAGGTCCTCAATTGTACTTTTAATAAAGGTCTTTGAGCTGCTCTTTGTCTGATCCCTCACCTAGGACCTGTTTGTCTTGGAGGACCCTACCAGGGGGCATAGAAGCCCCCGAACAACATTTTCCTGGATCAGTAGGACACAAAGGTGGCGGCTCAGAAAGCCGGTTATACAAACATAACTCCAAAACCAAACATGCAATATGTCTAAACATGCCTGTAATATTGTTTAAATGTGAGTTTTACTAGAATCAGTTGTTTTTGTAAGGTTTGCAAATACAAAAATTAGGTTTTACTCACAATGACAAAGTCACACTCAATATGACAGTTTTTTAAACATAACTCATAAACTACACATAAAAATGGCTAATAATGCCTGAAATAATGAATCCTTGGGAGTTTTACTGAGTTTTACATTTTGCTATCACAAAAAGTAGTTTTTTACTCAATATGACTGTAATGTTTTTAGAACCCTGAGATAATGGGAAAAAAGCAATAAAAATGTATTTAAACCTAAGTCCTAAACAACACATGCAAAATGGCTAATAATGCCAAGGGAGACATGTAACGTTGTTAGTTTAAAAAAATGATCTTTTGTAAAGATATCAAAGACACAAGTTAGTTTTTTAATTCAATATGACAGCAGAACAGTCATACTAAATATGAAAGATATATAAACATAACTCCAAAACCAAACATGTGTCATGTCTAAAAATGCCTGTAGTAATGTATTTATGTGAGTTTGTAAGGTTTGCAAAAACAAAAAGTAGTTTTTTACTCAATATGAAAGTAATGTTCTTAGAATCCCGAGATAATGCGAAAAAAGCAATAAAAATGTATTCAAACACAAATTTTAAACCAAACATGTAAAATGTCTAAAAATGCCTGTAATATTGAATCTATGTAAGTTTTACTAGAATCAATTGTTTTTGTAAGGTTTGCAAATACAAAAATTAGGTTTTACACATAATGACATTATAACTGTAACACTCAATATGACAATTATTTATTTATAACTCCTAACCACACATGAAACATGTCTAATAATGCGTGAAAAAATGTATCTTTGTGAGTGTTACTAGAAACATTTTCTTTTGTAAGGTTTGCAAAGACACAGGTTAGTTTTTTTTACTCAATATGACAGTATAACTGCCACACTCAATATGACAGTTATTTAAACACAACTCTTAAACTACATATGAAAAATGACTGACAATGCCTGAAATAATGCATTCTTGTAGGTTTTACTCGAAACATATGCTTTTTTAAGGCTTGCAAACACAAAAATTATTTTTTTACTCAATATGACAGTAATGTTCTAAAATTCTGAGATTATACGAAAAAATTAATAAAAATGATTCCAACATAATTCCTAAACCAAACATGCGAAATGTCTAAAACTGTCTGTAATATTGAATCCATGTGAGTTTTACTAGATGTATATGATTTTGTAAGGTTTGCAATACATAAATTAGATTTTACTCACTATGACAGTATACTGTCACACTCAATATTACAGTTATTTAAACATAACTCCAACCACACATGAAAAGTGGCTAATAATGCCTGAAATAATGCATCGTTGGCAGTTTTTACTTGAAACACATGCTTTTTTAAATCTTGCAAACACAAAAAGTAGGTTTTTTTTTACTCAAGATGACTGTATTGTTCTTAAAATCCTGAGATAATGCGACAAAAAATTAAAAATGTATTTAAACATTACTCCTAAACAACACAAGCAAAATGGCCAATAATGTCTGGAAACATGTATCTTTGTTAGTTTTCCTAGAAAAATTGTATTTTGTAAAGTTTGCATTGATACAAGCTCAGACAGTATAACAGTCATACTAAATATGAAAGTTATATAAACATAACTCCAAAACCAAACATGCATCATGTCTAAAAATGCCTGTTATAATGTATTTATGTGAGTTTGTAAGGTTTGCAAAAACAAAATTTAGTTTTTTACTCAATATGAAAGTAATGATCTTAGAATCCTGAGATAATGCGAAAAAAGCAATAAAAATGTATTTAAACATAATTCCTAAATAACTCATGCAAAATGGGTAATAATGCCTGATGACATGTATCTTTGTTAGTTTTACTAGAAAAATGATCTTTTGGAAAGTTTGCCAAGACACAAGCTAGTTTTTTTTAAATTCAATATGACAGTATAAGAGTCATACTAAATATGAAAGTTATCTAAACATAACTCCAAAACCAAACATGTGTCATGTCTAAAAATGCCTGTAATAATGTATTTATGTGAGTTTGTAAGGTTTGCTAAAACAAAAAGTAGTTTTTACAATATGAAAGTAATGATCTTAGAATCCTGAGATAATGCGAAAAAAGCAATAAAAATGTATTTAAACATAATTCCTAAACAACCCATGCAAAATGGGTAATAATGCCTGGAGACGTGTATCTTTGTTAGTTTTACTAGAAAAATTATATTTTGTAAAGCTAGTTTTTTTTATTCAATATGACAGTACAACAGTCATACTAAATATAAAAGTTATATAAACATAACTCCAAAACCAAACGTGTGTCATGTCTAAAATTGCCTATAATAATGTATGTATGTGAGTTTGAAAAGTTTGCAATATTACAGGCATTTTTAGACCTGACACATTTTGGTTTTGGAGTTATGTTTAGATAACTTTCATATTTAGTATGACTGTTGTACTGTCATATTGAATAAAAAAAACTAGCTTTACAAAATATAATTTTTCTAGTAAAACTAACAAAGATACACGTCTCCAGGCATTATTATCCATTTTGCATGGGTTGTTTAGGAATTATGTTTAAATACATTTTTATTGCTTTTTTCGCATTATCTCAGGATTCTAAAATCATTACTTTCATATTGAGTAAAAAACGACTTTTTGTTGTTGCAAACCTTTCAAACTCACATACATGCATTATTAAAGGCAATTTTAGACATGACACACGTTTGGTTTTGGAGTTATGTTTATATAACTTTCATATGTAGTATGACTGTTATACTGTCATATTGAATTTAAAAAACCTAGCTAGTGTCTTTGCAAACTTTACAAAAGATACTTTTTCTAGTAAAACTAACAAAGATACATGTCTCCAGGCATTATTATCCATTTTGCATGTGTTGTTTAGGAATTATGTTTAAATACATTTTTATTGCTTTTTTCGCATTATCTCAGGATTCTAAGATCATTACTTTCATATTGAGTAAAATAGTACTTTTTGTTCTTGCAAACCTTACAAACTTGCATAAATACATTATTACAGGCATTTTTAGACATGACACATGTTTGGTTTTGGAGTTATGTTTAGATAACTTTCATATTTAGTATGACAGTTATAATGTCATATTGAATTTAAAAAACCTAGCTTGTGTCTTTGCAAACTTTACAAAAGATAATTTTTCTAGTAAAACTAACAAAGATAAATGTCTTCGGGCATTATTAGCCATTTTGCATGTGTTTTTTAGGAGTTATGTTTTAATACATTTTTATTGCTTTTTTCGCATCATCTCAGGATTCTAAAATCATTACTTTCATATTGAGTAAAAAACTACTTTTTGTTTTTGCAAACCTTTCAAACTCACATACATACATTATTATAGGCAATTTTAGACATGACACACGTTTGGTTTTGGAGTTATGTTTATATAACTTTCATATTTAGTATGACTGTTATACTGTCATATTGAATAAAAAAAACTAGCTTGTGTCTTTGCAAACTTTACAAAAGATCATTTTTCTCGTAAAACTAACAAAGATACACGTCTCCAGGCATTATTACCCATTTTGCATGGGTTGTATAGGAATTAAGTTTGAATACATTTTTATTGCTTTTTTCGCATTATCTCAGGATTCTAAGATCATTACTTTCATATTGAGTAAAAAACTACTTTTTGTTGTTGCAAACCTTTCAAACTCACATACATACATTATTAAAGGCAATTTTAGACATGACACACGTTTGGTTTTGGAGTTATGTTTATATAACTTTCATATGTAGTATAACTGTTATACTGTCAGAGTGGAAGAGATTCCACACTGGCGTTGCAACTAATGAGAGGTGGCAATTCTTGTTGCCCCCCGGCTCAAAGCCTGCACGTTGGACTTTAACCCAATAGACAAGATAGTAGCTTCCCTCAGCCTTCGGGTTGGGTGACGGGTCCTGACTGTTGTTTGTGTTTACACACCAAACAGCAGCTCAGAGTACCCACTCTTTTTGGATTCCCTTGAGGGAGTACTGGAGAGTGCTCCCTCGGGTGATTCCCTTGTTCTGCTGGTGGACTTCAATGCTCATGTGGGCAACGACAGTGAAACCTGGAGAGTCGTGATTGGGAAAAATGGCCACCCGGATCTGAACCCAAGTGGTGTTTTGTTATTGGACTTTTGTGCTTGTCACGGATTGTCCATAACAAACACAATGTTCAAACATAAGGGTGTCCATATGTGCACTTGGCACAAGGACACCCTCGGCCGCATGATTGACTTTGTAGTTGTGTCATGGGATTTGCGGCCTCA
Organism: Entelurus aequoreus; assembly: GCF_033978785.1. Taxonomy (NCBI): domain Eukaryota; kingdom Metazoa; phylum Chordata; class Actinopteri; order Syngnathiformes; family Syngnathidae; genus Entelurus; species Entelurus aequoreus. The sequence goes on from NC_084738.1 coordinate 338,168, forward strand.
TGTTTTGGACACTCTGTGAAGAGAGGGGCAGAGCTTTCTACCAACCACCACCTGGTGGTGAGCTGGCTCCGATGGTAGGGAGGATGCCGGTAGGCCTGGCAGGCCCAAACGCATTGTAAGGGTCTGCTGGGAACGCCTAGCAAGAGTCTCCTGAAGAACTTTGAACATGTCCGGAAGAACTTTGAACATGTCACGAGGGAGGTGCTGGACATTGAGTCCGAGTGGACCATGTTCCGTTCCTCTCTTGTTGAGCCAGCTGATTGAAGCTGTGACCGCAAGGTGTTTGGTGCCTGTCGTGGCGGTAACCCACCAGCAGTGAGGGATGCTGTCAAGCTGAAGAAAGAGCCATCGGGTCCTTTTGGCTCATGGGACTCCAGAGGCAGTGGGCATACCGACAGGCCAAGCGAGACCTCCTCAATCCCACCAACACGTCTTCCTATGAGGAAACAGTGCCTGGGAAGTCTGTGGTGGGCTCTCCTATTTCTGGGGCTGAGGTTGACAAGGTAGTTAAAAAGCTCCTCGGTGGCAAGGCCCCGGGGGTATGAGCTCCGTCCGGAGTTCCTTAAGGCTCTGGATGCTGTGGGGCAGTATTGGTTTACAAGTCTCTGCAACATTGCGTCTACATCGGGGGAGGTACCTCTGGATTGGCAGACCGGATTGGCAGACCCGGTCTGCCAATCCGGTCTGCTATGAGTCCTAACTGCTTTGGTACACCTGCCGATGACAACCTTCAGTATTTTGTGGCTGTCATCAGCCACAAAATACTACATTACCCTGGCGTTGCAAGTAATGAGAGGCTGGGTTGTCAGAAGGGGAACCGGAGGGTGTGTTCCAACTATCGTAGATCACACTCCTCAGCCTTCCCGGTAAGGTCTATTCATGCGTACTGGAGAGGAGGAACCTCGGATCCAGGACAATCAGTGTGGTTTTTCCTGGTCGTGGAACGGTAGACCAGCTCTAAACTCTCGGCAGGGTCCTTGAGTGTGCATGGGAGTTTGCCCAACAAGTCTACATAATTTTTGTGGACTTGGAGAAGACATTCGGCCTTGGCCCCCGGTAAATCCTGAGGGTAGTGCTCAGAGAGTATGGAGTATCGGCATGTCTGATTGTGGCGGGTGTCTCCCTGTATGATCAGTGTCAGAGCTTGGTCCGCATTGCCGGCAGTATGTCGGACCCCTTTCCAGTGAGGGTTGGACTCCGCCAAGGCTGCCCTTTGTCACCGATTCTGTTCATAACTTTAATGGACAGAATATCTAGGCGCAGTCATGGCTTTGACTGCGCCTGGTTTGGTGGCTGCAGGATTAGGTCTCTGCTTTTTGCAGATGATGTGGTCCTGATGGCTTCAACTGGCCAGGATCTTCAGCTTTCATTGGATCGGTTCGCAGTGAAGCGACTGGGATGAGAATCAGCACCTCCAAGTCCGAGTCCATTGTTCTCGCCCGGGAAAGGGTGGAGTGCCATCTCCAGGTTGGGAAAGAGATCTTGCCCCAAGTGAAAGCGTTCAAGTACCTAGGAGTCTTGTTCACGAGTGAGGATAGAGTGGATCGTGAGATCTACAGGCGGATCGGTGCGGCGTCTTCAGTAATGAGGACGCTATATCGATCCGTTGTGGTGAAGAAGGAGCTGAGCCAGAAGGAAAAGCTTTCAATTGACCGGTCGATCAACGTTCCCATCCTCACCTATGGTCATGAGCTTTGAGTTATGACCAAAAGGACAAGGTCACGGGTACAAGCGGCCGAAATGAGTTTCCTCCGCCGGGTGGTGGGTCTCTCCCTTAGAGATAGGGTGAGAAGCTCTGTCATCCGTGAGGAACTCAGTGTAAAGCCGCTGCTCCTCCACATTGAGAGGAGCCAGATGAGGTGGTTCGGGCATCTGCTCAGGATGCCACATTGATACAATATTACAGGCATGTTTAGACATCTTGCATGTTTGGTTTTGGAGTTATGTTTCTATAACCTGCTTTCTGAACCGCCACCTTTGTGGTTTGCGTGTCCCACTGATCCTAGGAGCTATGTTGTCCAGGGGCTTCTTTTCCCCCTGGTAGGGTCCCCCAAGAAAAACAGGTCCTAGGTGAGGAATCAGACAAAGAGCAGCTCAAAGACCTTTATGAAAAGTACAAATCGAGGACCTAGATTTTTTTCTTGCCCGGACGCGGGTCACCATGGCTCCCCTGTGGAGCCAGGCCCAGAGGTGGGGCACGATGGCGAGCGACTGGTGCCCATGGGGCCCAGCTCGAAGAGGCAACGTGGGTCCCCCCTGCAATAGGCTCACCACTCATGGGCTGGGTCATAGAGGCCGGGTGCAGTGTGAGCTGGGCGGCAGCCGAAGGCAGGGCACTTGGCAGTCCGATTATCGGCTACATAAGCTCGCTCTTGGGACGTGGAACGTCACCTCGCAGGGATGGAAGGAGCCTGAGCTGGTGCGCGAGGTGGAGAAGTTCCCGGCTAGATAAAGTTGGACTCACTTCGACGCACAGCAAGGGCTCTGGAACCTGTTCTCTCAAGAGGGGTTGGACTCTCTCCCACTCTGGCGTTGCAAGTAATGAGAGGCTGGGTTGTCAATTCTTGTTGCCCCGCGGCTCAAAGCCTGCACATTGGACTTAACCCAGTAGACGAGATGGTAGCTTCCCTCCGCTTTCTGGTTGGGTGACGGGTCCTGACTGTTGGTGTTTACGCACCAAACAGCAGCTCAGAGTACCCACTCTTTTTGGATTCCCTTGAGAGTGCTCCCTCTGGTGATTCCCTTGTTCTGCTGGGGGTCTTCAACGCTCATGTTGGCAACGACAGTGAAACCTGGAGAGTCGTGATTGGGAAAAATGGCCACCCGAATCTGAACCCAAGTGGTGCTTTGTTATTGGACTTTTGTGCTCGTCACGGATTGTCCATAACAAACACAATGTTCAAACATAAGGGTGTCCATATGTGCACTTGGCACCAGGACACCCTCGGCCGCAGTTCCATGATTGACTTTGTAGTTGTGTCATGGGATTTGCGGCCTCATGTTTTGGACACTCGGGTGAAGAGAGGGGCGAGCTTTCTACCGATCACCACCTGGTGAGCTGACTCCGATGGTGGGGAAGGATGCCGGACAGACCTGGCAGGCCCAAACGCATTGTGAGAGTCTTTTGGGAACGCCTAGCAGAGTCTCCTGTCAGAGAGAGTTTCTTTTTCCACCTCCGGAAGAACTTTGAACATGTCACAAAGGAGGTGCTGGACATTGAGTCGGAATGGATCATGTTCCGTGCCTCTCTTGTCGAGCCAGCTGATTGGAGCTGTGGCCGCAAGGTGTTTGGTGCCTGTCGTGGCGGTAATCCTAGAACCCGCTGGTGGCCACCAGCAGTGCGGGATGCCGTCAAGCTGAAGAAAGAGCTTATCTGGTCCTTTTGGCTCATGGGACTCCAGAAGCAGCGGGCATACCGACAGGCCAAGCGAAACCTCCTCAATCCCACCAACACGTCTTCTTATGAGGAGGCAGTGTCTGGGGAATCTGTGGTAGGCTCTCCTATTTCTGGGGCTGAGGTTGCCAAGGTAGTTAAAAACCTCCTCGGTGGATGAGCTCCGTCCGGAGTTCCTTAAGGCTCTGGATGCTGTGGGGCTGTTTTAGTTGACAAGACTCTGCAACATCGCGTGGACATCTAGGGCGGTACCTCTGGATTGGCAGACCGGGGTGGTGGTTCTTCTCTCCTTTGTTCCCCTCTCGGGGTTAACGCCAATGAATCGCCTAAAAAAGAGAGAAAGCATATTAGATATTCTGTTGTGATTGAAGATTACTTGCAGTCGATACAGAACTCCACTCACATTGTTATTTAGGAATATGCACTGCACAAATATTAATATCAATTTTAGGATATATGTGAGCCTATACCATAACCACAGCTGTAGATGAGTGAATGCTCTAAAACCCATTAAGACAAATTCAGAGAGGAAGACAATGCTAAAGCCTCCCCAATCCCTCTCTCTATTTATGTTTTCTCTCCATCTACAGGACCGTGTATTTACGCTGATGTTTCCTGCTTTCACCCATTTAACATATCGTTACCTGCTCATTACCTATCTTCTCTGCATCCTGGGGTCACACTGGTGCTTCTTGCCTTTACCCATTCAACATATCTTTACCTGCACATCACCTACCTTCTCTGCATAGTGTGGTCACGATGGTGCTTTCTACCTTTACCCATTCAACATATCTTTACCTGTACATTACCTACCTTCTCTGTATCCTGGCGTCTAGCTGGTGTTTCCTGCCTTTACCCATTCAACATATCTTTACCTGCACATTACCTACCTTCCCTGCATCCTGGGGTCACACTGGTGCTTCTTTCTTTCACCATACAACATATCTTCACCTGCACATACCTACCTTGTCTGCATTGCGTCGACCACACCTGCGCTTCCTTCTTTCACCCATTCAACATACCTTCACCCGCACATTACCTACCTTCTCTGCATAGTGGGGTCACACTGGTGCTTCCTGCCTTTACCCATTCAACATATCTTCACCCGCACATTACCTACCTTCTCTGCATCCTGGGGTCAAACAGGTGCTTCCTTCTTTGACCCAGTCAACATATCTTTACCTGCACATTACCTACCTTCTCTGTATCCTAGCGTCAAACTGGTGCTTCGGTCCCTAATAAGAAGGTCCACAAAGGAACAGAAGAGTCATTGATTTAAGGCACAGAATTGGGGAAATGACAAGTCAAATTCCTGAACAGAGGTGAGAAATATAAAATAAAATATCCTAACAGTATTTAACAGTATCGAGAGGATTTACCTTTGAACAAATTCCAATGTCCGAGCACCAAGCAAGAAGGGCAGCAAGCCCTGAGATGAAGCTAGGTTGGACGCCTTTGCAGATGACATCACCTTCCATGCTGATCATCCAACGTTTTATTGTGACTTTGTCACCAGGAACTGGTACAGTCAAGAAATGCAGTTTATGTTCCTAAACAGTATCCAATATGGGTAGCATTTTAAAAGTATTTGGAATGGCCACCTCACTCGCTCTCTCTTTACTCTGTTTACATCTAGTCTCCTAAGGCAGTGGTTCTCAAATGGGGGTATGCGTACTCCTGGGAGTACTTGAAGGTATGCCAAGGGGTACGTGAGATTTTTAAAAAATATTCTAAAAATAGCAACAATTCAAAAACCCTTTATAAATATATTTATTGAATAATACTTCGACAAAATATGAATGTAAGTTCATAAACTGAACATCTAATCAAGTAGGCTATTCCATTCATTACCATAAAGCCAGAGTTTCCCCCATGCCATGATGGTTTGACCCTACCTGGCGGTGCCACACGGCACCAACTGTCAATCAACTATCCATGTAGAAAACAATGGAGGCGTGGTTAAAGCGTAGCAGTAATGCAGCTGAGACATGTGGACATGTTCCATAAATATTGATGTTAAAGATTTCTTTTTTTGTGAAGAAATGTTGAGAATGAAGTTCATGAATCCAGATGGATCTCTATTACAATCCCCAAAGAGGGCACTTTAAAGGCCTACTGAAATGATTTTTTTTTATTTAAACGGGAATAGCAGATCCATTCTATGTGTCATACTTGATCATTTCGCGATATTGCCATATTTTTGCTGAAAGGATTTAGTAGAGAAAATCGACGATAAAGTTCGCAACTCTTGCTCGCTGATAAAAAAAAGCCTTGCCTGTACCGGAAGTAGCGTGACGTCACAGGAGCTAGGATTCCTCACAATTCCCCGTTGTTTACAATGGAGCGAGAGAGATTCGGACCGAGAAAGTGATGATTACCCCATTAATTTGAGCGAGGATGAAAGATTCGTAGATGAGGAACGTTACAGTGAATGACTTGAGAGGCAGCGATGGACGTATCTTTTTTCGCTCTGACCGTAACTTAGGTACAAGCTGGCTCATTGGATTCCACACTCTCCTTTTTCTATTGTAGATCACAGATTTGTATTTTAAACCAGCTCGGATACTATATCCTCTTGAAAATGAGAGTCGAGAACGCGAAATGGACATTCAGTGCCTTTTATCTCCACGACAATACATCGGCGAAATGCTTTAGCTACGAGCTAACGTGATAGCATCTTGCTTTAACTGCATATAGAAACAAAAGAAATAAACCCCTGACTGGAAGTATAGATAGAAAATCAACAATACTATTAAACCGTGGACATGTAAATACATGGTTAATGCTTTCCAGGCTGGCGAAGGTTAACAATGCTATGCTAACGACGCCATTGAAGCTAACTTAGCAACCGGACTGCACAGAGCTATGCTAAAAACATTAGCTCTCCACCTACGCCAGCCAGCCCTCATTTTCTCATCAACACCTGTGCTCACCTGCGTTCCAGCGATCTGCAGAAGGACGAAGGACTTCACCCGATGCGTTTGGCGGCCCGGAGACGTAGGAAGTCAAGGTGAAGTCGGCGGCTAGCGCGGCTAGCGCTCCAACAAAGTCCTCCTGGTTGTGTTGCTGTAGTCCGCTGCTAATACACTGATCCCACCTACAACTGTCTTCTTTGCAGCCTTCATTGTTCATTAAAAAAATTGCAAAAGATGTCCAGAATACTGTGGAATTATGAAATGAAAACAGAGCTTTTTGTATAGGATTCTACGGGGTACCATAACTTCCGTTACTCGGACTTCGTCACGCGCACACGTCATCATACCGCGATGTTTCAGCCGGATATTTCCCGGGAATTTTAAAATGTCACTTTATAAGTTAACCCGGCCGTATTGGCATGTGTTCCAATGTTAAGATTTCATCATTGATATATAAACTATCAGACTGCGTGGTCGGTAGTAGTGGCTTTCAGTAGGCCTTTAAGTTGATTACTTCTATGTGTAAAAATCTTTATTTATAATTGAATCACTTGTTTATTTTTCAACAAGTTTTTAGTTATTTTTAATTCTTTTTTTCCAAATAGTCCAAGAAAGACCACAACAAATGAGCAATATTTTGCACTGTTATACAATTTAATAAACCAGAAACTGATGACATAGTGCTGTATTTTACTTCTTTATCTCTTTTTTTTCAACCAAAAATGCTTTGCTCTATTAGGGGGTACTTGATTTAAAAAAATGTTCACAGGGGTACATCACTGAAAAAAGGTTTTGAACCACTGCCCTAAGAACTAAATCTTCCGGGACGCTGCAAGGTGTGTGTGTGTGTGGGTGGGGGTGGTTTGGTGGTAGCGGGGGTGTATTTTGTAGCATCCCGAAAGAGTTAGTGCTGCAAAGGATTCTGGGTATTTGTTCTTTTGTGTTTATGTTGTGTTACGGTGCGGATGTTCTCCCGAAAAGTGTTTTTTATTCTTGTTTGGTGTGGGTTCACAGTGTGGCGTATATTTCTAACAGTGTTAACGTTTTTTATACTGGCACCCTCAGTGTAACCTGTATCGCTGTTGATGAAGTATGCTTTGCATTCATTTGTGTATGAGTGCTGAAACTGCACATATCTTGTGACTGGTCTGAACGATGTTAGAATTGGGTGTATGAGATATGGCTTCGTTCGATAATGAAAGTTGCCTCGGCTCAAAGCCTGAGCCCCAACATTAAAGAACTAGTATCCAAAAAAAGATGCCAGGTATCTGGCTTGGGCACATCAAATTAGATCAGTGTGTTGCAAACTGAGCAGCATAAAGTCCTGAATGGTTGTTTTATTCATTGTTATTTTATTTTTAAATTTATTAGCCTGTGGAAAAAGTTAATGTTGATATTTACCTCAGAAGGCTGCAAATAGAAAAGAGGCATTCAATTTTTATTTAAATTGTATTTGATATGCAATTGATATATTTTAATTAGTATTATTATTATTTGAAACTTGATTTTGCATGTCACTATAAAGTTATATAATCCTTGCTTGTTCAATATTCAATGCAAAACTTGTTTGGGTCCCTATTAAAAGGTTAATTTGTTCAACCTTGGCCCGCTGCTTTGTTCAGTTTCAAACTTTGGCCCACTCTGTATTTGAGTTTGACACCCCTGGTGAAGGTGAAGCTCTGTCATCCTGGAAGAACTCACAGTAAAGCCGCTGCTCCTCCACATTGAGAGGAGCCAGATGAGGTGGTTCGGGCATCTGCTCAGGATGCCACCCGAACGCCTCCCTAGGGAGGTGTTTAGGGCAAGTCCGACCGGCAGGAGGCCACGGGGAAGACCCAGGACACATTGGGAACACTATGTCTCCCGGCTGGCCTGGGAACGCCTCGGGATCCCCCGAGAAAAGCTGGACGAAGTGGCTGGAGAAAGGGAAGTTTGGGCTTCTCTGCTTAGGCTGCGGCCCCCACAACCCGACCATAACCCGACCATAAGCGGAAGAAAATGGATGGATTTAGTATGACAGTTATACTGTCATATTGAGTACAAAAACTAACTAAACCTTACACAACATGTTGTTCCCAGTAAAATTCACAAAGATACATATATCTAGGCATTATTAGCCATTTTGCATGTGTGGTTTAGGAGTTATGTTTAAATAACTGTCAGATTGAGTGTGACAGTATACTGTCATAGTGAGTAAAACCCATATTTTGTATTTGCAAACCTTACAAAAACAACTAAATCTAGATAAACTACAAATACAATATTACAGGCATTTTTAGACATAATGCATGTTTGGTTTTGGAGTTATGTTTATATAACTTTCATATTTAGTATGACAGTTATACTGTCAAAATTTGTAAAAAAACTAACTTGTGTCCATCATAAAACCCAATTTTTGTATTTGCAAACCTTACAAAAACAACTGATTCTAGTAAAACTCACATTAATACAATATTACAGGCATGTTTAGACATATTGCATGTTTGGTTTTGGAGTTATGTTTATATAACCCCCTTTCTGAGCCGCCACCTTTGTGGTTTGCGTGTCCCACTGATCCTAGGAGCTATGTTGTCCGAGGATTCTATGCCCCCTGGTAGGGTCCCTCAAGACGAACAGGTCCTAGGTGAGGGATCAGACAAAGAGCAGCTCAAACACCTTTATGAAAAGTACAAATCGAGGACCTAGATTTTTTTCTCGCCCAGGCACGGGTCACCGTGGCTCCCCTGTGGAGCCAGGCGCAGAGGTGGGGAACGATGGCGAGCGACTGGTGGGCGCCTGTCTCCATGGGGAGCTCGAAGAGGCAACGTGGGTCAACCCTCCAATGGGCTCACCACTCATGGGCCCAGTGAGGTCATAGAGGTCGGATGCAGTGTGAACTGGGCGGCAGCCGAAGGCAGGACACTTGGCGGTCCGATTATCGGCTACATAAGCTCGCTCTTGGGATGTGGAACTTCACCTCGCTGGGAGGGAAGGAGCCTGAGCTGGTGCGCGAGGTGAAGAAGTTCCGGCTAGATATAGTTGGACTCACTTCGACGCACAGCAAGGGCTCTGGAACCTGTTCTCTCAAGAGGGGCTGGACTCTCTTCCACTCTGGCGTTGCAAGCAATGAGAGGCTGGGGTGGCAATTGTTGTTGCTCAAAGCCTGCACATTGGACTTTAACCCAGTAGACGAGATGGTAGCTTCCCTCCGCCTTTGGGTTGGGTGACGGGTCCTGACTGTTGTTTGTGTTTACGCACCAAACAGCAGCTCAGAGTACCCATGCTTTTTGGATTCCCTTGAGGGATAACTGGAGAGTGCTCCCTCGGGTGATTCCCTTGTTCTGTTGGGGGACTTCAATGCTCATGTTGGCAAGGACAGTGAAACCTGGAGAGTCGTGATTGGGAAAAATGGCCACCCGGATCTGAACCTAAGTGGTGCTTTGTTATTGGACTTTTGTGCTCGTCACGGATTGTCCATAACAAACACAATGTTCAAACATAAGGGTGTCTATATGTGTACTTGGCACCAGGACACCCTCGGCCGCAGTTCCATGATTGTCTTTGTAGTTGTGTCATGGGATTTGTGGCCTCATGTTTTGGACACTTGGGTGAAGAGAGGGGCATAGCTTTCTGCCGATCATCACCTGGTGGTGAGCTGGCTCCGATGGTGGTGGAGGATGCGTTAGACCTCGCAGGCCCAAACGCATTGTGAGGGTCTGCTGGGAACGGCTAGCAGAGTCTCCTGTCAGAGAGAGTTTCAATTACCACCTCCGGAAGAACTATGAACATGTCACGAGGGAGGTGCTGGACATTGAGTCTGAGTGGACCATGTTCCGTGCCTCTCTTGTCGAGCCGGCTGATTAGAGCTGTGGCCGCAAGGTGTTTGGTGCCTGTCGTGGCGGTAATCCTACCAGCAGTGAGAGATGCCGTCAAGCTGAAGAAAGAGCCTATCGGGTCCTTTTGGCTCATGGGACTCCAGAGGCAGCGGGCATTCCGAAAGGCCAAGCAGTGCCTGGGGAATCTGTGGTGGGCTCTCCAATTTCTGGGGCTTAGGTTGCCTAGGTAGTTAAAAAGCTCCTCGGTGGCAAGGCCCCAGGTGTTGATGAGTTCCGTCCGGAGTTCCTTAAGGCTCTGGATACTGTGGGGCTGTCTTGGTTGACAAGACTCTGCAATATCACGTGGACATTGGGGGCGGTACCTCTGGATTGGCAGACCGGGGTGGTGGTTCCTCTCTTTAAGAAGGGGAACCGGAGGGTGTGTTCCAACTATCGTGAAACACACTCCTCAGCCTTCCCAGTAAGGTCTATTCATGTGTACTGGAGAGGAGGAAACTCGGATCCAGGACGAACAGTGTGGTTTTCGTCCTGGTCGTGGAACGGTAGACCAGGTCTATACTCTCGGCAAGGTCCTTGAGTGTGAAGCGACTGGGATGAGAATCAGCACCTCCAAGTCCAAGTCCATGGTTCTCGCGCAGGAAAGGGTCGAGTGCCATCTACAGGTTGGGGAGGAGATCTTGCCCCAAGTGGAGGAGTTCAAGTACCTAGGAGTCTTGTTCACGAGTGAAGATAGAGTGGATCGAGAGATCCACAGGCGGATTTTGGTGCGGCGTTTTCAGTATTGAGGACGCTATATCGATCCGTTGTGGTGAAGAAGGAGCTGAGCCAGAAGGAAAAGCTCTCAATTTACCGTCGATCTACGTTCCCAGCTTTGGGTTATGACCGAAAGGACAAGGTCACGGGTACAAGCGGCCGAAATGCGTTTCCTCTGCCGGGTGGTGGGTCTCTCCCTTAGAGATAGGGTGAGAAGCTCTGTCATCCGGGAGGAACTCAGAGTAAAGCAGCTGCTCCTCCGCATTGAGAGGAGCCAATGAGGTGGTTCGGGCATCTGCTCAGGATGCCACCCGAACGCCTCTAGGGAGGTGTTTAGGGCAAGTCCGACCGGCAGGAGGCCACGGGGAAGACCTAGGACACATTGGAAAGACTATGTCTCCCGGCTGGCCTGGGAACGCCTCGGAATACCCCGAGAAGAGCTGGACGAAGTGGCTGGGGAGAGGGAAGTCTGGGATTTTCTGCTCAGGCAACCCGACCTCGGATAAGCGGAAGAAAATGGATGGATTTAGAATGACAGTTATACTGTCAAATTGAGTACAAAAACTAACTAAACCTTACACAATATATTGTTTCTAGTAAAACTCACAAAGATACATATATCCAGGCATTATTAGCCATTTTGCATGTGTGGTTTAGGAGTTATGTTTAAATAACTGTCAGATTGAGTGTGACAGTATACTGTCATAGTGAGTAAAACCCATATGTTGTATTTGCAAACCTTACAAAAACAACTAAATCTAGTTAAACTCACACAGATACAATATTACAGGCATTTTTAGACATAATGCATGTTTGGTTTTAGAGTTATGCATATATAGTTTGAGTTTGAGTTTGAGTTTATTTCGAACATGCAAGCATACAACATGATACATCACAATTTCCAGTTTCTCTTTTCAACATGTTCGAAAAGGAGTAGGAAGAAGCAGAGCTTATTTAATCCTACCCCTTTTCTTTACATAACAGTTGCTGAAACTTTTTTTATTCACTTCCTGTTCTCAATTTTTTCACAATAAACTCCATATGTAATCACAATAAAAAAAAAAATAATAATAATAATAGTAAGAATTTAATAATAATAATTGGTGAAGAAAGTCATATTTCATATGATGAGATAAGTAAGATTACTTTAAAAATGAATGAATGAATGGATGAAATAAATTGAAAATGTTTGTCATGGTTCTTCTTCTTTGTACTTTGTAAACACTTTAAGTTTGAAGAGTTTCTTGAAGTGGATCGTATTAGTACATTGTTTGATTGCTTTGCTTAATCCATTCCATAATTTAATTCCACATACTGATATACTGAAGGTCTTAAGTGTTGTACGTGCGTACAAATGTTTTAAATTACATTTTTCTCTAAGATTATATTTCTCCTCTTTTGTTGAGAAGAATTGTTGTATATTCTTGGGTAGCAGGTTATAGTTTGCTTTGTGCATAATTTTAGCTGTTTGCAAATTCACTATGTCGTGGAATTTCAGTATCTTTGATTCAATAAATAAAGGATTTGTATGTTCTCTATATCCAACATTATGTATTATTCTAACTGATCTTTTTTGTAACACCGTTAATGAATGAAGTGTACTTTTGTAATTATTTCCCCATATTTCTACACAGTAACTCAGATATGGTAACACTAGTGAGCAGTATAGACTATGAAGTGATTTTTTGTCTAGAACATGTTTTGCTTTATTCATTATTGACGTGTTTCTTGCTACTTTATGTTGTATATTTTTTACGTGAGATTTCCAGTTCAATTTATCATCAATCATTATACCTAGAAATTTGGTTTCATTTACTCTTTCAATTTCTATTCCGTCTATTTGTATTTGTGTTTGACTTTCTCTTCTACTATTACCAAATAGCATTATTTTAGTTTTACTAAGATTCAACGATAGTCTGTTTTTGTCAAACCATCTTTTTAATTTGTTAATTTCTTCTGCTATTATTTGTATTATCTCCTGTGTGTTCTCTCCTGAACAAAACGCTGTTGTATCATCCGCAAATAATACTAACTTTAAATCTTTTGTAACTTTACAAATGTCATTTATATAGAGATTGAATAATTTAGGTCCTAATATTGATCCCTGAGGTACACCACAGGATATATTTAGCGTTGTAGACATGTGTTCGCCTAGCTTCACGTATTGTTTCCTGTTCGTTAGATAACTTCTTATCCAGTTTAAGACTAACCCTCTGATGCCATATCGTTCTAGTTTTTTGATTAAAATATTGTGATTAATTGTGTCAAATGCTTTAGTTAGATCCATAAAAACTGCTGCTGCACATTTTTTACTGTCTATTGCATTGGTAATTTCTTCTGTAATTTCAATTAAAGCCATTGAAGTTGAGACATTAGCTCTGTATCCATATTGGTTCTCTTCGAGTATTCTATTTTTATTTATGAAACTCTCTAATCTGTTATTAAACAGTTTTTCAATGATTTTAGAAAATTGTGGAAGTAAAGAAACAGGTCTATAATTTGTAAATTGATGATAACTTTCATATTTATTATGACAGTTATACTGTCATATTGAATTAAAAAAAAACTAACTTGTGTCTTTGCAAACCTTACAAAAGACCATTTTTCTAGTAAAACTAATGTCGTAATAACATGTCTCCAGGCATTATTAGCCATTTTGCATGTGTTGTTTGAGTTATGTTTAAATAACTGTCATATTGAGTGTGACATTATACTGTCATAAAACCCAATTTTTGTATTTGCAACCCTGATTCTAGTAAAACTCACATATATACAATATTACAGGCAGTTTTGGACATAATGCATGTTTGGTTTTGGAGTTATGTTTATATAACTTTCATATATAGTATGACAGCTAAACTGTTATATTGAGTAAAAAAAACTAACTTGTGTTTGTCATAAAACCCAATTTTTGTATTTGCAAACCATACAACTGATTCAAATAAAACTCACATGGATTCAATATTACAGGCATTTTCAGACATTTTGCATGTTTGGTTTAGGAATTATGTTGGAATACATGTGTATTGCTTTTTTCGCATTATCTCAGGATTTTTAGAACATTACTGTCATATTGAGTAAAAAAATAATTGTTGTGTTTGCAAGCCTTAAAAAAGCATATGTTTCCAGTAAAACTCCCAAAGATGCATTATTTCAGGCATTATTAGCCATTTTTCAGGTGTGGTTTAGGAGTTATGTTTAAATAACTGTCATATTGAGTGTGGCGTTATACTGTCATATTGAGTTAAAAAAAAACTAACTTGTGTCTTTGCAAACCTTACAAAAGAAAATGTTTCTAGCAACACTCACAAAGATAATTTTTTTCACGCTATTTGACATGTTTCATGTGTATTTAGGAGTTATAATTAAATAACTTTCATATTGAGTGTTAAATTAATAATGTCATTATGTCTAAAACCTAATTTTTGTATTTGCAAACCATACAAAAACAATTGATTCTAGTAAAACTTACATAGTTCAATATTACAGGCATTTTCAGACATTTTACATGTTTGGTCTAAAAGTTGTGTTTGATTACATTTTTATTGCTTTTTTCGCATTATCTCAGGATTCTAATAGGATCATTACTTTCATATTGAGTAAAAACTACTTTTTGTTTTTGCAAACCTTACAAACTCACATAAATACATTATTACAGGCAGTTTTAGACATGACACATGTTTGGTTTTGGAGTTATGTTTAGATAACTTTCATATTTAGTATGACTGTTATACTGTCATATTGAATTAAAAAAAAACTAGCGTGTGTCTTTGCAAACTTTACAAAAGATCATTTTTCTAGTAAAACTAACAAATACATGTCTCCAGGCATTATTACCCATTTTGCATGGGTTGTTTAGGAATTATGTTTAAATACATTTTTATTGCTTTTTTCGCATTATCTCAGGATTCTAAAAGCATTAGTTTCATAGTGAGTAAAAAAGTACTTTTTGTTTTTGCATACCTTACAAACTTGCATAAATACATTTTTACAGACATTTTTAGACATGACACGTGTTTGGTTTTGGAGTTATGTTTATATAACTTTTATATTTAGTATGACTGTTATACTGTCATATTGAATTAAAAAAAAACTAGCTTGTGTCTTTGCAAACTTTACAAAAGATCATTTTTCTAGTAAAACTAACAAAGATACATGTCTCCAGGCATTATTACCCATTTTGCATGGGTTGTTTAGGAATTATGTTTAAATACATTTTTATTGCTTTTTTCGCATTATCTCAGGATTCTAAGATCATTACTTTCATATTGAGTAAAAAACTACTTTTTGTTTTTGCAAACCTTACAAACTCACATAAATACATTATTACAGGCATTTTTAGACATGGCACATGTTTGGTTTTGGAGTTATGTTTAGATAACTTTCATATTTAGTATGACTGTTATACTGTCATATTGAATTAAAAAAAACTAGCTTGTGTCTTTGCAAACTTTACAAACGATCATTTTTCTAGTAAAACTAACAAAGATACATGTCTCCAGGCATTATTACCCATTTTGCATGGGTTGTTTAGGAATTATGTTTGAATACATTTTTATTGCTTTTTTCGCATTATCTCAGGATTCTAAGATCATTACTTTCATATTTAGTAAAAAAAAATACTTTTTGTTTTTGCAAACCTTACAAACTCACATAAATACATTATTACAGGCATTTTTAGACATGACACATGTTTGGTTTTGGAGTTATGTTTTGATAACTTTCATATTTAGTATGACTGTTATACTGTCATATTGAATTTAAAATAACTAGCTAGTGTCTTTGCAAACTTTACAAAAGATCATTTTTCTAGTAAACCTAACAAAGATACATGTCTCCAGGCATTATTAGCCATTTTGCATGTGTTGTTTAGGATTTTATGTTTAAATACATTTTTATTGCTTTTTTCGCATTATCTCAGGATTCTAAGATCATTACTTTCATATTGAGTAAAAAACTACTTTTTGCTTTTGCAAACTTTACAAAATACCATCTTTCTAGTAAAACTAACAAAGATACATGTTTCCAGGCATTATTAGCAATCTTGCATGTGTTGTTTAGGAGTAATGTTTAAATACATTTGTATTGCTTTTTTCGCATTATCTCAGAATTTTAACAACATTACAGTCTTATTGAGTAAAAAAAATACTTTTTGTGTTTGCAAGATTTAAAAAAGCATGTGTTTCGAGTAAAACTGCCAACGATGCATTATTTCAGGCATTATTAGCCATTTTTCGTGTGTGGTTTGAGTTATGTTTAAATAACTGTCATATTGAGTGTGACAGTATACTGTCATTGTGAGTAAAACCTAATTTATGTATTTGCAAACCTTACAAAATCAACTAAAACTAGTAAAACTCACATGGATTCAATACTACGACATTTTTAGACATTTTGCATGTTTTGTTTAGGAATTATGTTGGAATCATTTTTATAAATTTTTTCGTATTATCTCAGAATTTTAGAACATTACTGTCATATTGAGTAAAAAAATAGTTGTTGTGTTTGCAAGCCTTAAAAAAGCATATGTTTCGATTAAAACTTACAAGAATGCATTATTTCAGGCATTGTTAGTCATTTTTCATGTGTAGTTTAAGAGTTATGTTTAAATAACTGTCATATTGAGTGTGGCCGTTATACTGTCATATTGAGTAAAAAAAACTAACCTGTGTCTTTGCAAACCTTACAAAAGAAAAGGTTTCTAGTAACACTCACAAAGATACATTTTTTCACGCATTATTAGACATGTTTCATGTGTGGTTAGGAGTTATAAATAAATAATTGTCATATTGAGTGTTACAGTTATAATGTCATTATGTGTAAAACCTAATTTTTGTATTTGCAAACCTTACAAAAACAATTGATTCTAGTAAAACTTACATAGATTCAATATTACAGGCATTTTTAGACATTTTACATGTTTGGTTTAAAATTTGTGTTTGAATACATTTTTATTGCTTTTTTTGCATTATCTCAGGATTCTTAGAACATTACTTTCATATTGAGTAAAAAACTACTTTTTGTTTTTGCAAACCTTACAAACTCACATAAATACATTATTACAGGCAGTTTTAGACATGACACATGTTTGGTTTTGGAGTTATGTTTATGTAACTTTCATATTTAGTATGACTTTTTATTCAATATTGTCTTATTGAATAAAAAAAAACTAGCTTGTGTCTTTGATATCTTTACAAAAGATAATGTTTTTAAACTAACAACCTTACATGTCTCCCTAGGCATTATTAGCCATTTTGCATGTGTTGTTTAAGAGTAAGGTTTAAATACATTTTTATTGCTTTTTTCCCATTATCTCAGGGTTCTAAGAACATTACAGTCATATTGAGTAAAAAACTACTTTTTGTGTTTGCAAAATGTAAAACTCAGTAAAACTCCCAAGGATTCATTATTTCAGGCATTACTAGCCATTTTTATGTGTAGTTCATGAGTTATGTTTAAATAACTGTCATATTGAGTGTGATTTTGTCATTGTGAGTAAAACCTAATTTTTGTATTTGCAAACCTTACAAAAACAACCGATTCTAGTAAAACTCACATTAATACAATATTACAGGCATGTTTAGACATATTGCATGTTTGGTTTTGGAGTTATATTTATATAACCTGCTTTCTGAGCCGCCACCTTTGTGGTTTGCGTGTCCTACTGATCCAAGAAAATGTTGTCCGGGGGTTTCTATAACCCCTGGTAGGGTCCCCCAAGACAAACAGGTCCTAGGTGAGGGATCAGACAAAGAGCAGCTCAAAGACCTTTATTAAAAGTACAATTGAGGACCTAGATGTTTTCTCGCCCGGACGCAGGTCACCGTGGCTCCCCTGTGGAGCCAGGCCCTGAGGTGGGGCACGATGGCGATTGACGGGCCTGTCCCCATGGGGCCCAGCCGTGCTCAGCTCGAAGAGGCAACGTGGATCCCCCCTCCAGGGCTCACCACTCATGGGATTGGGTCATAGAGGGTGCAGTAAGAGCTGGGCGGCAGCCGAAGGCAGGGCACTTGGTGGTCCGATTATCGGCTACATAAGCTCGCTCTTGGGACATGGAACATCACCTCGCTGGGAGGGAAGGAGCCTGAGCTGGTGCATGAGGTGGAGACGTTCCCGGCTAGATATAGTTGGACTCACAGCAAGGGCTCTGGAACCTGTTCTCTCAAGAGGGGCTGGACTGAGCTGAACTTTCATTACTTGCAACGCCAGAGTGGAAGAGATTCCACACTGGCGTTGCAACTAATGAGAGGCTGGGGTGGCAATTCTTGTTGCCCCCCGGCCCAAAGCCTGCACGTTGGACTTTAACCCAATAGACGAGATGGTAGCTTCCCTCAGCCTTCGGGTTGGGTGATGGATCCTGACTGTTGTTTGTTTACACACCAAACAGCAGCTCAGAGAACCCACTCTTTTTGGATTCCCTTCAGGGAGTACTGGAGAGTGCTCCCGTGAGTGATTCCCTTGTTCTGCTGGTGGACTTCAACGCTCATGTTGGCAACGACAGTGAAACCTGGAGAGTCGTGATTGGGAAAAATGGCCACCCGGATCTGAACCCAAGTGGTGCTTTGTTATTGGACTTTTGTGCTTGTCACGGATTGTCCATAACAAACACAATGTTCAAACATAAGGGTGTCCATAAGTGCACTTGGCACAAGGACACCCTCGGCCGCATGATTGACTTTGTAGTTGTGTCATGGGATTTGCGGCCTCATGTTTTGGACACTCTGTGAAGAGAAGGGCAGAGCTTTCTACCAACCACCACCTGGTGGTGAGCTGGCTCCGATGGTAGGGAGGATGCCTGTAGGCCTGGCAGGCCCAAACGCATTGTAAGGGTCTGCTGGGAACGCCTAGCAAGAGTCTCCTGAAGAACTTTGAACATGTCCGGAAGAACTTTGAACATGTCACGAGGGAGGTGCTGGACATTGAGTCCGAGTGGACCATGTTCCGTTCCTCTCTTGTTGAGCCAGCTGATTGAAGCTGTGGCCACAAGGTGTTTTGTGCCTGTCGTGGCGGTAATCCACCAGCAGTGAGGGATGCTGTCAAGCTGAAGAAAGAGCCATCGGGTCCTTTTGGCTCATGGGACTCCAGAGGCAGTGGGCATACCGACAGGCCAAGCGAGACCTCCTCAACCCCACCACACGTCTTCCTATGAGGAAACAGTGCCTGGGAAGTCTGTGGTGGGCTCTCCTATTTTTGGGGCTGAGGTTGACAAGGTAGTTAAAAAGCTCCTCGGTGGCAAGGCCCCGGGGGTATGAGCTCCGTCCGGAGTTCCTTAAGGCTCTGGATGCTGTGGGGCAGTCTTGGTTGACAAGACTCTGCAACATTGCGTCTACATTGGGGGCGGTACCTCTGGATTGGCAGACCGGGGTGGTTGTTCCTCTCTTTAAGAAGGGGAACCGGAGGGTGTGTTCCAACTATCGTAGATCACACTCCTCAGCCTTCCCGGTAAGGTCTATTCATACGTACTGGAGAGGAGGAACCTCAGATCCAGGACAAACAGTGTGGTATTCGTCCTGGTCGTGGAACGGTTGATCAGCTCTATACTCTCGTCAGGGTCCTTGAATGTGCATGGGAGTTTGCCCAACCAGTCTACATAAGTTTTGTGGACTTGGAGAAGACATTCGACCTTGGCCCCCGGTAAGTCTTGTGGGTAGTGCTCAGAGAGTATGGAGTATCGGCATATTGTGGCGGGTGTCTCCCTGTATGATCAGTGTCAGAGCTTGGTCCGCATTGCCGGCAGTATGTCGGACCCCTTTCCAGTGAGGGTTGGACTACGCCAACCAGTCTACATAAGTCAAGGCTTTGACTGCCTCTGGTTTGGTGGCTGCAGGATTAGGTCTCTGCTTTTGCAGATGATGTGGTCCTGGTGGCTTCAACTGGCCAGGATCTTCAGAGTTCATTGGATCGGTTCGCAGTGAAGCGACTGGGATGAGAATCAGCACCTCCAAGTCCGAGTCCATTGTTCTTGCCCGGGAAAGGGTGGATTACCATCTCCAGGTTGGGAAAGAGATCTTGCCCCAAGTGAAGGCGTTCAAGTACCTAGGAGTCTTGTTCACGAGTGAGGATAGAGTGGATCATGAGATCTACAGGCGGATCGGTGCGGCGTCTTCAGTAACGAGGACGCTATATCGATCCGTTGTGGTGAAGAAGGAGCTGAGCCAGAAGGAAAAGCTTTCAATTTACCGGTCTATCAACATTCCCATCCTCACCTATGGTCATGAGCTTTGGGTTATGACCGAAAGGACAAGGTCACGGGTACAAGCGGCCGAAATGAGTTTCCTCCGCCGGGTGGTGGGTCTCTCCCTTAGAGATAGGGTGAGAAGCTCTGTCATCCGTGAGGAACTCAGTGTAAAGCCGCTGCTCCTCCACATTGAGAGGAGCCAGATGAGGTGGTTCGGGCATCTGCTCAGGATGCCACCCGAACGCCTCCCTACGGAGGTGTTTAGGGCAAGTCCGAACGGCAGGAGGCCATGGGGAAGACCTAGGACACATTGGAAAGACAATGTCTCCCGGCTGGCCTGGGAACGCCTCGGGATCCCCCGAGAAGAGCTGGACGAAGTGGCTGTGGAGATGGAAGTCTGGGCTCTCTGCTTAGGCTGCTGCCCCCGCAACCCGACCTCTGATAAGCGGAAGAAAATGGATGGATTTAGTATGACAGTTATACTGTCATATTGAGTGTGACAGTATACTGTCATAAAACCCAATTTTTGTATTTGCAAACCTGATTCTAGTAAAACTCACATCTATACAATATTACAGGCAATTTTGGACATAATGCATGTTTGGTTTTGGAGTTATGTTTATAAAACTTTAATATATAGTATGACATCTCTGGGGCTGAGGTTGCCAAGGTAGTTAAAAACCTCCTCGGTGGATGAGCTCCGTCCGGAGTTCCTTAAGGCTCTGGAGGCTGTGGGGCTGTTTTAGTTGACAAGACTCTGCAACATCGCGTGGACATCTAGGGCGGTACCTCTGGATTGGCAGACCGGGGTGGTGGTTCTTCTCTTTAAGAAGGGGAACCGGAGGGTGTGTTCCAACTATCGTAGATCACACTCCTCAGCCTTCCCGGTAAAGTCTATTCATGTGTACTGGAGAGGAGGAACCTCGGATCCAGGACGAACAGTGTGGTTTTCGTCCTGGTCGTGGAACGGTAGACCAGCTCTATACTCTCGGCAGGGTCCTTGAGTGTGCATGGGAGTTTGCCCAACCAGTCTACATGTGCTTTGTGGACTTGGAGAAGACAGTCGACCGTGGCCACCCCGGGAAGTCCTGTGGGGAGTGCTCAGAGAGTATGGGGTATCGGCATGTCTGATTGTGGCGGGTCGCTCCCTGTATGATCAGTGTCAGAGCTTGGTCTGCATTGCCGGCAGTAAGTCGGACCCCTTTCCAGTGAGGGTTGGACTCCGCCAAGGCTGCCCTTTGTCACCGATTCTGTTCATAACTTTTATGGACAGAATTTCTAGGCGCAGTCATGGCGTTGAGGGGATCCGGTTTGGTGGCTGCAGGATTAGGTCTCTGCTTTTTGCAGATGATGTGGTCCTTATGGCTTCAACTTGCCAGGATCTTCAGCTCTCATTGGATCGGTTCGCAGCCGAGTGTGAAGCGACTGGGATGAGAATCAGCACCTCCAAGTCCGAGGTTCTCGCCCAGGAAAGGGTGGAGTGCCATCTCGAGGTTGGGCAGGAGATCTTGTGGATGAGTTCAAGTACCTGGAGTCTTGTTCATGAGTGAGGGAAGAGTGGATCGTGATATGCACAGGCTGATCGGTGCGGCGTCTTCAGTAATGAGGACGCTATATCGATTCGTTGTGGTAAGAAGGAGCTGAGCCAGAAGGAAAAGCTCCCAATTTACCGGTCGATTTACGTTCCCATCCTCACCTATGGTCATGAGCTTTGGGGTAAGACCGAAAGGACAAGATCACGGGTACAAGCGGCCAAAATGAGTTTTCTCCACTGGGTGGCGGGTCTCTCCCTTACTGTAAGAATTGTCACCGTTTAATTACAGTAACCTACTGGCACCTAATGGTTCCAGTATAAAACTGTTTTTCTACAGCACACATACTGTGATTTATCACTACAGTTTATTACTGTAAAAAGTATCACAGTACTGTGCTGTATCAAATATACGCTTCACAGCATAATACTGTCATCTGTTTAGCGGCATTACACTGTTATTTTAGTGTATCTACTGTAATATCCATTAACAGTTAATTACAGTAAAATAATTGTGAGCACTATAGACTGAGCTTTACAGTATAATGCCACTAGAAGTTAATGAATTGAACTTTTAAATTTTCAAAATCAAAACCCCTGCAATCTGCTGGCATAAAAATGACTTGAGAAATGGCCTTGCAAGTTACCGGTATGCTTTTATTAACCAATTATTTTAAAGTGCATCAAATACATTCAATGTACATTTAGTGCATTCGTCTTATTTTCAGTAAAGCATTTTAACATTTATAAAATGTCAACTTAATTTCAAACTGGAGACAAAACACTGAACACGAGTCCAGTGTTTAGTTGTCGGCTACATAAAGCCCCACTCAAAGTCTGTGAGATGTTTTATAAGGGTGGCTACGTGAGGATTTACAGTTGCTGCCTTTTTCTGAACCAGCTTCCCGGTCTTCTTGGACACCACCTTTCCCTGGCTAGCCTTTGTTCCCCTCTCGGGGTTAACGCCAATGAATCGCCTAAAAAAGAGAAAAAGCATATTATATATTCTGTTGTGATTGAAGATTACTTGCAGTCGATGCAGAACTCCCCTCACATTGTTATTTAGGAATATGCACTGCACAAATATTAATATCAATTTTAGGATGTATGTGAGCCATACCATAACCACAGCTGTAGATGAGTGAATGCTCTAAAACCCATTAAGACAAATTCAGAGAGGAAGACAATGCTAAAGCCTCCCCAATCCCTCTCTCTATTTATGTTTTCTCTCCATCTACGGGACCGTGTATTTACGCTGATGTTTCCTGCTTTCACCCATTTAACATATCGTTACCTGCTCATTACCTATCTTCTCTGCATCCTGTGGTCACACTGGTGCTTCTTGCCTTTACCCATTCAACATATCTCTACCTGCACATCACCTACCTTCTCTGCATAGTGTGGTCATGTTGGTGCTTTCTACCTTTACCCATTCAACATATCTTTACCTGCACATTACCTACCTTCTCTGTATCCTGGCGTCTAGCTGGTGTTTCCTGCCTTTACCCATTCAACATATCTTTACCTGCTTGTTACCTATCTTCCCTGCATCCTGGGGTCACACTGGTGCTTCTTTCTTTCACCATACAACATATCTTCACCTGCACATACCTACCTTGTCTGCATTGCGTCGACCACACCTGCGCTTCCTTCTTTCACCCATTCAACATACCTTCACCCGCACATTACCTACCTTCTCTGCATAGTGGGGTCAC
Source organism: Entelurus aequoreus (assembly GCF_033978785.1). Taxonomy (NCBI): domain Eukaryota; kingdom Metazoa; phylum Chordata; class Actinopteri; order Syngnathiformes; family Syngnathidae; genus Entelurus; species Entelurus aequoreus. Next base: position 361,469 of record NC_084738.1, read on the forward strand.
ACTGGTGCTTCCTGCCTTTACCCATTCAACATATCTTCACCCGCACATTACCTACCTTCTCTGCATCCTGGGGTCAAACAGGTGCTTCCTTCTTTGACCCAGTCAACATATCTTTACCTGCACATTACCTACCTTCTCTGTATCCTAGAGTCAAACTGGTGCTTCGGTCCCTAATAAGAAGGTCCACAACGGAACAGAAGAGTCATTGATTTAAGGCACAGAATTGGGGAAATGACAAGTCAAATTCCTGAACAGAGGTGAGAAATATAAAATAAAATATCCTAACAGTATTTAACAGTATCGAGAGGATTTACCTTTGAACAAATTCCAATGTCCGAGCACCAAGCAAGAAGGGCAGCAAGCCCTGAGATGAAGCTAGGTTGGACGCCTTTGCAGATGACATCACCTTCCATGCTGATCATCCAACGTTTTATTGTGACTTTGTCACCAGCAACTGGTACAGTCAAGAAATGCAGTTTATGTTCCTAAACAGTATCCAATATGGATAGCATTTTAAAAGTATTTGGAATGGCCACCTCACTCGCTCTCTCTTTACTCTGTTTACATCTAGTCTCCTAAGGCAGTGGTTCTCAAATGGGGGTACGCATACTCCTGGGGGTACTTGAAGGTATGCCAAGGGGTACGTGAGATTTTAAAAAAAAATATTCTAAAAATAGCAACAATTCAAAAACCCTTTATAAATATATTTATTGAATAATACTTCGACAAAATATGAATGTAAGTTCATAAACTGAACATCTAATCAAGTAGGCTATTCCATTCATTACCATAAAGCCAGAGTTTCCCCCATGCCATGATGGTTTGACCCTACCTGGCGGTGCCACACGGCACCAACTGTCAATCAACTATCCATGTAGAAAACAATGGAGGCGTGGTTAAAGCGTAGCAGTAATGCAGCTGAGACATGTGGACATGTTCCATAAATATTGATGTTAAAGATTTCTTTTTTTGTGAAGAAATATTGAGAATGAAGTTCATGAATCCAGATGGATCTGTATTACAATCCCCAAAGAGGGCACTTTAAGTTGATTACTTCTATGTGTAAAAATCTTTATTTATAATTGAATCACTTGTTTATTTTTCAACAAGCTTTTAGTTATTTGTAATTCTTTTTTTCCAAATAGTTCAAGAAAGACCACAACAAATGAGCAATATTTTGCACTGTTATACAATTTAATAAATCAGAAACTGATGACATAGTGCTGTATTTTACTTCTTTATCTCTTTTTTTTCAACCAAAAATGCTTTGCTCTGATTAGGGGGTACTTGAATTAAAAAAATGTTCACAGGGGTACATCACTGAAAAAAGGTTGAGAACCACTGTCCTAAGGCAGTGGTTCTCAACCTTTTTTCAGTGCTGTGAACATTTTTTTAATGCAAGTAGACCTCCAGACTTTATAAATATATATAAAAAGTAATTCAAACAGAAAATGACACATCAAGGTACAAGTGACTCTTACCTTGTTATCAAAAACACACGATGCAGTAGGATGGATTTAGCAGGGGCGGCCAGGTGAAATGAAGCTCGGTTGGACGAATTGTGGGCGGACCCAAGAAACAAGTCTGAAAAATACTGAATTATACTGTAGGTTTTACAGTAACTTACTGCTGGTCGATATTTTTTGAAAAATGCAACACAATTTACAGTACTTAACTGCATTTAAGAAGAACAGGATAGGTTGATTGGCAACACTAAATTGGCCCTAGTGTGTGAATGTGAGTGTGAATGTTGTCTGTCTATCTGTGTTGGCCCTGCGATGAGGTGGTGACTTGTCCAGGGTGTACCCCGCCTCCCGCCCGATTGTAGCTGAGATAGGCTCCAGCGCCCCCCGCGACCCCGAAGGGAATAAGCGGTAGAAAATGGATGGATGGATGGAGTATATAACTGTAATTTTATTTTTTATTTTTACAGTATTTTTTTACAGTGAAGGTCATGGGTGTCAAACTCTGGCCCGTGGGCCCTTGAGGCAATATCAAATTAACACTAAAGCCGAACCGTGGATTATACATTGCGGCAGTGCCGCAGTAACGCCGCTACTTCTAATACTTGCCAACCCTCCCGGGTTTGACTCCAGCACTCCTCCCGAAATTTTTTATTTTATTTCAGCTAGTCAAACCAGTTCTGGCCCAGTTTCATGTCAGTGCAGCATCTGCACCCACACACAATTGAATGCAACGCATACTTCATCAACAGCGATACAGGTTACACTGACGGTAGCCAAATAAAAAACTTTAACACTTTTAGGAATATACGCCACACTTTGAATCCACACCAAACAAGAATGACAAACACATTTCGGGAGAACATCCGCACCGTAACACAACATAAACACAACAGAACAAATACCCAGAACCCTTTGTAGCACTAAATCTTCCGGGACGCTGCAAGGTGTGTGTGTGTGTGGGTGGGGCTGGTTTGGTGGTAGCGGGGGTGTATTTTGTAGCATCCCGAAAGAGTTAGTGCTGCAAAGGATTCTGGGCATTTGTTCTTTTGTGTTTATGTTGTGTTACGGTGCGGATGTTCTCCCGAAAAGTGTTTTTTATTCTTGTTCGGTGTGGGTTCACAGTGTGGCGTATATTTCTAACAGTGTTAAAGTTTTTTATACTGGCACCCTCAGTGTAACCTGTATCGCTGTTGATGAAGTATGCTTTGCATTCATTTGTGTATGCGTGCTGAAACTGCACATATCTTGTGACTGGGTCTGAACGATGTTAGAATTGGTTGTACGAGATATGACTGTTGAACACCTTCGTTCGATAACGAAAGTTGCCTCGGCTCAAAGCCTGAGCCCCGACATTAAAGAACTAGCATCCAATAAAAGATGCCAAGTATCTGGCTTGGGCACATCAAATTAGATCAGTGTGTTGCAAACTGAGCAGTTTAAAGTCCTGAATGGTTGTCTTATTCATTGTTATTTTATTTTCAAATTTATTAGCCTGTGGAAAAAGTTAATCTTGATATTTACCTCAGAAGGCTGCAAATAGAAAAGAGGCATTCCATTTTTATTTAAATTGTATTTGATATGCGATTGATATTTTTTAATTATTATTATTATTATTTGAAACTCGATTTTGCATGTCACTATAAAGTTATATAATCCTTGCTTGTTCAATATTCAAAGCAAAACTTGTTTGGGTCCCTATTAAAAGGTTAATTTGTTCAACCTTGGTTCAGTTTTAAACTTTGGCCCACTCTGTATTTGAGTTTGACACCCCTGGTGAAGGTGAAGCTCTGTCATCCTGGAGGAACTCACAGTAAAGCCGCTGCTCCTCCACATTGAGAGGAGCCAGATGAGGTGGTTCGGGCATCTGCTCAGGATGCCACCCGAACGCCTCCCTAGGGAGGTGTTTAGGGCAAGTCCGACCGGCAGGAGGCCACGGGGAAGACCCAGGACACATTGGGAACACTATGTCTCCCGGCTGGCCTGGGAACGCCTCGGGATCCCCCGAGAAAAGCTGGACGAAGTGGCTGGAGAAAGGGAAGTTTGGGCTTCTCTGCTTAGGCTGCGGCCCCCGCAACCCGACCATAACCCGACCATAAGCGGAAGAAAATGGATGGATTTAGTATGACAGTTATACTGTCATATTGAGTACAAAAACTAACTAAACCTTACACAATAAGTTGTTCCTAGTAAAATTCACAATGATACATATCTCCAGGCATTATTAGCCATTTTGCATGTGTGGTTTAGGAGTTATGTTTAAATAACTGTCAGATTGAGTTTGACATTATACTGTCATAGTGAGTAAAACCCATATTTTGTATTTGCAAACCTTACAAAAACAACTGATTCTAGTAAAACTCACATTAATACAATATTACAGGCATGTTTAGACATATTGCATGTTTGGTTTTGGAGTTATGTTTATATAACCCCCTTTCTGAGCCGCCACCTCTGTGGTTTGCGTGTACCACTGATCCTAAGAGCTATGTTGTCCGAGGACTTCTATGCCCCCTGGTAGGGTCCCTCAAGACAAACAGGTCCTATGTGAGGGATCAGACAAAGAGCAGCTCAAAGACCTTTATGAAAAGTACAAATCGAGGACCTAGATTTTTTTCTCGCCCAGGCACGGGTCACCGTGGCTCTCCTGTGGAGCCAGGCGCAGAGGTGGGGCACGATGTCTCCATGGGGCCCTGCCGGGCTCAGCTCGAAGAAGCAACGTGGGTCAACCCTCCAATGGGCTCACCACTCATGGGCCCATTGAGGTCATAGAGGTCGGATGCAGTGTGAACTGGGCGGCAGCAGAAGGCAGGGCACTTGGCGGTCCGATTATCGGCTACATAATCTCGCTCTTGGGACGTGGAACGTCACCTCGCTGGGAGGGAAGGAGCCTGAGCTGGTGCGCGAGGTGAAGAAGTTCCGGCTAGATATAGTTGGACTCACTTCGACGCACAGCAAGGGCTCTGGAACCTGTTCTCTCAAGAGGGGCTGGACTCTCTTCCACTCTGGCGTTGCAAGCAATGAGAGGCTGGGGTGGCAATTGTTGTTGCTCAAAGCCTGCACGTTGGACTTTAACCCAGTAGACGAGATGGTAGCTTCCCTCCGCTTTCGGGTTGGGTGACGGGTCCTGACTGTTGTTTGTGTTTACGCACCAAACAGTAGCTCAGAGTACCCACTCTTTTTGGATTCCCTTGAAGAAGTACTGGAGAGTGCTCCCTCGGGTGATTCCTTTGTTCTGTTGGGGGACTTCAATGCTCATGTTGGCAAGGACAGTGAAACCTGGAGAGTCGTGATTGGGAAAAATGGCCACCCGGATCGAACCCATGTTGTGCTTTGTTATTGGACTTTTGTGCTCGTCACGGATTGTCCATAACAAACACAATGTTCAAACATAAGGGTGTCTATATGTGTACTTGGCACCAGGACACCCTCGGCCGCAGTTCCATGATTGACTTTGTAGTTGTGTCATGGGATTTGCGGCCTCATGTTTTGGACACTCGGGTGAAGAGAGGGGCAGAGCTTTCTACCGATCATCACCTGGTGGTGAGCTGGCGCCGATGGTGGGGGAGGATGCAGGACAGACCTGGCAGGCCCAAACGCATTGTGAGGGTCTGCTGGGAACGCCTAGCAGAGTCTCCTGTCAGAGAGAGTTTCAATTTCCACCTCCGGAAGAACTTTGAACATGTCACGAGGGAGGTGCTGGACATTGAGTCTGAGTGGACCATGTTCCGTACCTCTCTTGTGGAGCCGGCTGATTGGAGCTGTGGCCGCAAGGTGTTTGGTGCCTGTCATGGCGGTAATCCTAGAACTCACTGGTGGCCACCAGCAGTGAGGGATGCCGTCAAGCTGAAGAAAGAGCCTATCGGGTCCTTTTGGCTCATGGGACTCCAGAGGCAGCGGGCATACCGAAAGGCCAAGCAGTGCCTGGGGAATCTGTGGTGGGCTCTCCTATTTCTGGGGCTTAGGTTGCCTAGGTAGTTAAAAAGCTCCTCGGTGGCAAGGCCCCAGGGGTGGATGAGTTCCGTCCGGAGTTCCTTAAGGCTCTGAAAACTGTGGCGCTGTCTTGGTTGACAAGACTCTGCAACATCGCGTGGACATTGGGGGCGGTACCTCTGGATTGGCAGACCGGGGTGGTGGTTCCTCTCTTTATAAAGGGGAACCGGTGAAACACACTCCTCAGCCTTCCCGGTAAGGTCTATTCATGTGTACTGGAGAGGAAGAAACTCGGATCCAGGACGAACAGTGTGGTTTTCGTCCTGGTCGTGGAACTGTAGACCAGGTCTATACTCTCGGCAGGGTCCTTGAGTGTGAAGCGACTGGGATGAGAATCAGCACCTCCAAGTCCAAGTCCATGGTTCTCGCGCAGGAAAGGGTGCAATCTCCAGGTTGGGGAGGAGATCTTGCCCCAAGTGGAGGAGTTCAAGTACCTAGGAGTCTTGTTCACGAGTGAGGATAGAGTGGATCGGGGGATCCACAGGCGGATCGGTGCGGCGTCTTCAGTATTGAGGACGCTATATCGATCCGTTGTGGTGAAGAAGGAGCTGAGCCAGAAGGAAAAGCTCTCAATTTACCGTCGATCTACGTTCCCAGCTTTGGGTTATGACCGAAAGGACAAGGTCACGGGTACAAGCGGCCGAAATGCGTTTCCTCTGCCGGGTGGTGGGTCTCTCCCTTAGAGATAGGGTGAGAAGCTCTGTCATCCGGGAGGAACTCAGAGTAAAGCAGCTGCTCCTTCACATTGAGAGGAGCCAATGAGGTGGTTCGGGCATCTGCTCAGGATGCCACTCGAACGCCTCTAGGGAGGTGTTTAGGGAAAGACCGACCGGCAGGAGGCCACGGGGAAGACCTAGGACACATTGGAAAGACTATGTCTCCCGGCTGGCCTGGGAACGCCTTGGAATACCCCGAGAAGAGCTGGACGAAGTGGCTGGGGAGAGGGAAGTCCGAGATTTTATGCTCAGGCAACCCGACCTCGGATAAGCGGAAGAAAATGGATGGATTTAGAATGACAGTTATACTGTCAGATTGAGTACAAAAACTAACTAAACCTTACACAATATATTGTTTCTAGTAAAACTCACAAAGATACATATCTCCAGGCATTATTAGCCATTTTGCATGTGTGGTTTAGGAGTTATGTTTAAATAACTGTCAGATTGAGTGTGACAGTATACTGTCATAGTGAGTAAAACCCATATTTTGTATTTGCAAACCTTACAAAAACAACTAAATCTAGTTAAACTCACACAGATACAATATTACAGGCATTTTTAGACATAATGCATGTTTGGTTTTAGAGTTATGTTTATATAACTTTCATATTTATTATGACAGTTATACTGTCATATTGAATAAAAAAAAAAACTAACTTGTGTCTTTGCAAACCTTACAAAAGACCATTTTTCTAGTAAAACTAATGCCGTAATAACATGTCTCCAGGCATTGTTAGCCATTTTGCATGTGTTGTTTGAGTTATGTTTAAATAACTGTCATATTGAGTGTGACAGTATACTGTCATAAAACCCAATTTTTGTATTTGCAACCCTGATTCTAGTAAAACTCACATATATACAATATTACAGGCAGTTTTGGACATAATGCATGTTTGGTTTTGGAGTTATGTTTATATAACTTTCATATATAGTATGACAGCTAAACTGTTATATTGAGTAAAAAAAACTAACTTGTGTTTGTCATAAAACCCAATTTTTGTATTTGCAAACCATAAAACTGATTCAAATAAAACTCACATGGATTCAATATTACAGGCATTTTCAGACATTTTGCATGTTTGGTTTAAAAGTTGTGTTTGATTACATTTGTATTGCTTTTTTCGCATTATCTCAGGATTCTAAGATCATTACTTTCATATTGAGTAAAAACTACTTTTTGTTTTTGCAATCATTACAAACTCACATAAATACATTATTACAGGCAGTTTTAGACATGACACATGTTTGGTTTTGGAGTTATGTTTAGATAACTTTCATATTTAGTATGACTGTTATACTGTCATATTGAATGAAAAAAAAACTAGCTTGTGTCTTTGCAAACTTTACAAAAGATAATTTTTCTAGTAAAACTAACAAATACATGTCTCCAGGCATTATTACCCATTTTGCATGGGTTGTTTAGGAATTATGTTTAAATACATTTTTATTGCTTTTTTCGCATTATCTCAGGATTCTAAAATCATTACTTTCATAGTGAGTAAAAAAGTACTTTTTGTTTTTGCAAACCTTACAAACTTGCATAAATACATTTTTACAGACATTTTTAGACATGACACGTGTTTGGTTTTGGAGTTATGTTTATATAACTTTTATATTTAGTATGACTGTTATACTGTCATATTGAATTAAAAAAAAACTAGCTTGTGTCTTTGCAAACTTTACAAAAGATAATTTTTCTAGTAAAACTAACAAAGATACATGTCTCCAGGCATTATTACCCATTTTGCATGGGTTGTTTAGGAATTATGTTTAAATACATTTTTATTGCTTTTTTCGCATTATCTCAGGATTCTAAGATCATTACTTTCATATTGAGTAAAAAACTACTTTTTGTTTTTGAAAACCTTACAAACTCACATAAATACATTAGTACAGGCATTTTTAGACATGGCACATGTTTGGTTTTGGAGTTATGTTTTGATAACTTTCATATTTAGTATGACTGTTATACTGTCATATTGAATTTAAAATAACTAGCTAGTGTCTTTGCAAACTTTACAAAAGATCATTTTTCTAGTAAACCTAACAAAGATACATGTCTCCAGGCATTATTAGCCATTTTGCATGTGTTGTTTAGGAATGTATGTTTAAATACATTTGTATTGCTTTTTTCGCATTACCTCAGGATTCTAAGATCATTACTTTCATACTGAGTAAAAAAGTACTTTTTGCTTTTGCAACCTTTACAAAATACCAGAGGTGTGGACTCGAGTCACATGACTTGGACTCGAGTCAGACTCGAATCATGAATTTGATGACTTTAGACTCGACTTGACAAAATGTAAAGAGACTTGCAACTCGACTTAGACTTTAACATCAATGACTTGTGACTTCACTTGGACTTGAGCCTTTTGACTTGACATGACTTGCTACTTTCCCCAAAACCCAAACCTTAAAAAGTTATTTGGGAGCGCTCCGTATCTTTCATTTTACACGTCTGTGTCTATAAGCGTGTGTGCTGCGTGTCAGCGTGTGTGCGCTCAGTACAACAGCCAATCAAATTAGATCTACGTTGTTTTCATCCCACAGCTCTCATCCAATCCAATTGCAGGACAACCACCGAACAAGAGTTGTCAAACAATGCGGCAGTGAGAAACAATTATGCCAAAGTTGGTTTCGTTCGGGTATAAAAACTACGACTTGGTCAACGAAAAACGAATTGCTGTATGCAAATCACGCAGTTCGAATATTACAGACGGAGACGCAACAACTTCCAACTTCGTTCGACATTTGAAGTTGCACAAAGAAGGGTAAGTTTTGAATGTAAGATAACGTTTATTGGCTAAGTAACATGACTTTTATTTGCTGTGTAGTTAAATCAGTGAGGCTGTAAACTCACTGCTAACGTTATAACCATAGACATCTTATAAGGGTACGCAGCATTGAGCGCTACTGCCTACTGGCGCAGACGAGACGCGGAGCCGCCATCTTGGAGTGGTGATCCGCTCCACTCAGTGCAATTCATTTGGCAGGAGCAATAAACTGTCAGAGCATTTAATTCATCTTACCTCACTGAATACCACTGATTTTCACGCGTTTTTTTTGTCATACGTGTAGCTATGATAACGGACACATGTTTTGGCGTTTTTATTATTCATAGTTTGCTTAACAGTAATATAATATTCTTATATGCTATAAGTGACCAGACGTCCGAGATCAAAACTGGGAATATAAGCCCAGAGAAGGGGGGAAAAAACGGTCAGCTATTTTTAAGTTGAAGAAACAATATGATTAGATTATATATACATGCGTATATCCTACATAAACAATGTATGAATACATTAGATATCTATATATTTTAGGGACCTATAGACTGTAACTCTGTTGCTGCAGCAGCAGAGAGTTTATTCTGTCTTGACACTTTGTATTGATATTTTGTATTACATTCTTCCCTTAAATGATAATGTTTACAGTGATTGTTTTATATCTATTTTTTATGTATGTCGCTTTGGATAAAAGCGTCTGCCAAATACTTAAACATATATAAACACCTGAAAGTCTTTATATCAGCTAAAACCACCAATCTGTTTCACTGGATTCAGAATAAAACCAAATTATGTCTTACCCAACAACGTTAGTATTTGAATATTGTTACTTGAAGACTTATTCCTGGTTACAATTATACTGTTAAGAAAGTATTGTCTTATACTTTGCCTAAAATGAGAATGCATCATAATCAGTGGCGGCTGGTGAATTTTGTTTTAGGTGGGGCTGAAAGTTTGTAAACCAAACCCCTGTAGGGGGTCATCCTCCCCCAGAAGATTTCTTTGTGATTCTCACATACAAATATTGAAGATCTTTGCTCCTTCTCAACTTTGTGGTAATGTTATTTTCATAAAATACAACCAATGGTATGTTAATGTTTGTTTTTGCAAATGTGTTTATTCTGTAAAGGAATGAGTTAAATGTTTAAAATTGTTTAAACTATTACAATGACTGGTTTATAGTGCTATTATGAATTGCAATGTCAGCACTATTTTTTTTTCCTGCAATTTCAAATGCACTTGTTTTAATAAATAAATACAGCGTTTTAAAAGCATACACAATCTGTGTAAAAATATTAGTCTGTGGTTAAAAGGACTTGAAAGGACTCGAAACTCAAAATGCAGGACTTGGGACTTGACTTGAGACTTTCTAGTCTTGACTTTGGACTTGACTCGGGACTTGCCTGTCTTGACTCGGGACTTGACTCGAGACTTGAGGGCAAAGACTTGAGACTTACTTGTGACTTGCAAAGCAATGACTTGGTCCCACCTCTGCAAAATACCATATTTCTAGTAAAACTAACAAAGATACATGTTTCCAGGCATTATTAGCAATTTTGCATGTGTTGTTTAGGAGTAATGTTTAAATACATTTGTATTGCTTTTTCGCATTATCTCAGGATTTTAACAACATTACAGTCTTATTGAGTAAAAAAATTACTTTTTGTGTTTGCAAGATTTAAAAAAGCATGTGTTTCGAGTAAAACTGCTCGTTATGCATTATTTCAGGCATTATTAGCCATTTTTCGTGTGTGGTTTGAGTTATGTTTAAATAACTGTCATATTGAGTGTGACAGTATACTGTCATTGTGAGTAAAACCTAATTTATGTATTTGCAAACCTTACAAAATCAACTAAAACTAGTAAAACTCACATGGATTCAATACTACGACATTTTTAGACATTTTGCATGTTTGGTTTAGGAATTATGTTGGAATCATTTTTATTAATTTTTTCGTATTATCTCAGAATTTTAGAACATTACTGTCATATTGAGTAAAAAAATAGTTGTTGTGTTTGCAAGCCTTAAAAAAGCATATGTTTCGATTAAAACTTACAAGAATGCATTATTTCAGGCATTGTTAGTCATTTTTCATGTGTAGTTTAAGAGTTGTGTTTAAATAACTGTCATATTGAGTGTGGCAGTTATACTGTCATATTGAGTAAAAAAAACTAACCTGTGTCTTTGCAAACCTTACAAAAGAAAATGTTTCTAGTAACACTCACAAAGATACATTTTTTCACGCATTATTAGACATGTTTCATGTGTGGTTAGGAGTTATAAATAAATAATTGTCATATTGAGTGTTACAGTTATAATGTCATTATGTGTAAAACCTAATTTTTGTATTTGCAAACCTTACAAAAACAATTGATTCTAGTAAAACTTACATAGATTCAATATTACAGGCATTTTTAGACATTTTACATGTTTGGTTTAAAATTTGTGTTTGAATACATTTTTATTGCTTTTTTTGCATTATCTCAGGATTCTCAGAACATTACTTTCATATTGAGTAAAAAACTACTTTTTGTTTTTGCAAACCTTACAAACTCACATAAATACATTATTACAGGCATTTTTAGACATGACACATGTTTGGTTTTGGAGTTATGTTTATGTAACTTTCATATTTAGTATGACTTTTTATTCAATATTGTCTTATTGAATTAAAAAAACTAGCTTGTGTCTTTGATATCTTTACAAAAGATAATTTTTTTAAACTAACAACCTTACATGTCTCCCTAGGCATTATTAGCCATTTTGCATGTGTTGTTTAAGAGTTAGGTTTAAATACATTTTTATTGCTTTTTTCCCATTATCTCAGGGTTCTAAGAACATTACAGTCATATTGAGTAAAAAACTACTTTTTGTGTTTGCAAAAGGTAAAACTCAGTAAAACTCCCAAGGAATTCATTATTTCAGGCATTACTAGCCATTTTTATGTGTAGTTCATGAGTTATGTTTAAATAACTGTCATATTGAGTGGGATTTTGATACAATATTACAGGCATGTTTAGACATATTGCATGTTTGGTTTTGGAGTTATATTTATATAACCTGCTTTCTGAGCCGCCACCTCTGTGGTTTGCGTGTACCACTGATCCTAAGAGCTATGTTATCCGAGGACTTCTATAGCCCCTGGTAGGGTCCCTCAAGACAAACAGGTCCTAGGTGAGGGATCAGACAAAGAGCAGCTCAAAGACCTTTATTAAAAGTACAATTGAGGACCTAGATGTTTTCTCGCCCGGACGCAGGTCACCGCGGCTCCCCTGTGGAGCCAGGCCCAGAGGTGGGGCACGATGGCGATTGACGGGCCTGTCCCCATGGGGCCCAGCCGTGCTCAGCTCGAAGAGGCAACGTGGATCCCCCCTCCAGGGCTCACCACTCATGGGCTTGGGTCATAGAGGGTGCAGTAAGAGCTGGGCGGAAGCCGAAGGCAGGGCTCTTGGTGGTCCGATTATCGGCTACATAAGCTCGCTCTTGGGACATGGATTATCACCTCGCTGGGAGGGAAGGAGCCTGAGCTGGTGCATGAGGTGGAGACGTTCCCGGCTAGATATAGTTGGACTCACAGCAAGGGCTCTGGAACCTGTTCTCTCAAGAGGGGCTGGACTGAGCTGAACTTTCATTACTTGCAACGCCAGAGTGGAAGAGATTCCACACTGGCGTTGCAACTAATGAGAGGCTGGGGTGGCAATTCTTGTTGCCCCCCGGCTCAAAGCCTGCACGTTGGACTTTAACCCAATAGACGAGATGGTAGCTTCCCTCAGCCTTCGGGTTGGGTGATGGATCCTGACTGTTGTTTGTTTACACACCAAACAGCAGCTCAGAGAACCCACTCTTTTTGGATTCCCTTCAGGGAGTACTGGAGAGTGCTCCCGCGAGTGATTCCCTTGTTCTGCTGGTGGACTTCAACGCTCATGTTGGCAACGACAGTGAAACCTGGAGAGTCGTGATTGGGAAAAATGGCCACCTGGATCTGAACCCAAGTGGTGCTTTGTTATTGGACTTTTGTGCTTGTCACGGATTGTCCATAACAAACACAATGTTCAAACATAAGGGTGTCCATATGTGCACTTGGCACAAGGACACCCTCGGCCGCATGATTGACTTTGTAGTTGTGTCATGGGATTTGCGGCCTCATGTTTTGGACACTCTGTGAAGAGAAGGGCAGAGCTTTCTACCAACCACCACCTGGTGGTGAGCTGGCTCCGATGGTAGGGAGGATGCCTGTAGGCCTGGCAGGCCCAAACGCATTGTAAGGGTCTGCTGGGAACGCCTAGCAAGAGTCTCCTGAAGAACTTTGAACATGTCCGGAAGAACTTTGATCATGTCACGAGGGAGGTGCTGGACATTGAGTCCGAGTGGACCATGTTCCGTTCCTCTCTTGTTGAGCCAGCTGATTGAAGCTGTGGCCACAAGGTGTTTGGTGCCTGTCGTGGCGGTAAACCACCAGCAGTGAGGGATGCTGTCAAGCTGAAGAAAGAGCCATCGGGTCCTTTTGGCTCATGGGACTCCAGAGGCAGTGGGCATACCGACAGGCCAAGCGAGACCTCCTCAATCCCATCAACACGTCTTCCTATGAGGAAACAGTGCCTGGGAAGTCTGTGGTGGGCTCTTCTATTTCTGGGGCTGAGGTTGACAAGGTAGTTAAAAAGCTCCTCGTGGTAAGGCCCCGGGGGTATGAGCTCCGTCCGGAGTTCCTTAAGGCTCTGGATGCTGTGGGGCAGTCTTGGTTGACAAGACTCTGCAACATTGCGTCTACATCGGGGGCGGTACCTCTGGATTGGCAGACCGGGGTGGTTGTTCCTCTCTTTAAGAAGGGGAACCGGAGGGTGTGTTCCAACTATCTTAGATCACACTCCTCAGCCTTCCCGGTAAGGTCTATTCATGCGTACTGGAGAGGAGGAACCTCGGATCCAGGACAAACAGTGTGGTATTCGTCCTGGTCGTGGAACGGTAGACCAGCTCTATACTCTCGGCAGGGTCCTTGAATGTGCATGGGAGTTTGCCCAACCAGTCTACATAAGTTTTGTGGACTTGGAGAAGACATTCGTGAGGAACTCAGTGTAAAGCCGCTGCTCCTCCACATTGAGAGGAGCCAGATGAGGTGGTTCGGGCATCTGCTCAGGATGCCACCCGAACGCCTCCCTAGGGAGGTGTTTAGGGCAAGTCCGAACGGCAGGAGGCCATGGGGAAGACCTAGGACACATTGGAAAGACAATGTCTCCCGGCTGGCCTGGGAACGCCTCGGGATCCCCCGAGAAGAGCTGGACGAAGTGGCTGTGGAGATGGAAGTCTGGGCTCTCTGCTTAGGCTGCTGCCCCCACAACCCGACCTCGGATAAGCGGAAGAAAATGGATGGATTTAGTATGACAGTTATACTGTCATATTGAGTGTGACAGTATAGTGTCATAAAACCCAATTTTTGTATTTGCAAACCTGATTCTAGTAAAACTCACATCTATACAATATTACAGGCAATTTTGGACATAATGCATGTTTGGTTTTGGAGTTATGTTTATAAAACTTTAATATATAGTATGACATCTATACTGTTATATTGAGTAAAAAAACTAACTTGTGTCTGTCATAAAACCCAATTTTTGTATTTGCAAACCTTACAAAAACAAATGATTCTAGTAAAACTCACATGGAGTCAATATTACAGGCATTTTTAGACATTTTGCATGTTTGGTTAAAGAATTATGTTGGAATACATTTGTATTGCTTTTTTCACATTATCTCAGCATTTTAAGAACTTCCTGTCATATTGAGTAAAAAAAACTTTCTGTGTTTGCAAGCCTTAAAAAAGCAATGTTTCGAGTTATTTCAGGCATTATTAGCCATTTTTATGTGTAGTTTAGGAGTTATGTTTCAATAACTGTCATATTGAGTGTGACACTGTCATAGTGAGTAAAACCTAACTTTTGTATTTGCAAACCTTACAAAAACAACCGATTGTAGTAAAACTCACATTGATACAATATTACAGGCATGTTTAGACATCTTGCATGTTTGGTTTTGGAGTTATGTTTATATAACCTGCTTTCTGAACCGCCACCTTTGTGGTTTGCGTGTCCCACTGATCCTAGGAGCTATGTTGTCCGGGGGATTCTTTTCCCCCTGGTAGGGTCCCCCAAGAAAAACAGGCCCTAGGTGAGGAATCAGACAAAGAGCAGCTCAAAGACCTTTATGAAAAGTACAAATCGAGGACCTAGATTTTTTTCTTGCCCGGACGCGGGTCACCATGGCTCCCCTGTGGAGCCAGGCCCAGTGGTGGGGCACGATGGCGAGCGACTGGTGCCCATGGGGCCCAGCTCGAAGAGGCAACGTGGGTCCCCCCTGCAATAGGCTCACCACTCATGGGCTGGGTCATAGAGGTCGGGTGCAGTGTGAGCTGGGCGGAAGCCGAAGGCAGGGCACTTGGCAGTCCGATTATCGGCTACATAAGCTCGCTCTTGGGACGTGGAACGTCACCTCGCAGGGATGGAAGGAGCCTGAGCTGGTGCGCGAGGTGGAGAAGTTCCCGGCTAGATAAAGTTGGACTCACTTCGACGCACAGCAAGGGCTCTGGAACCTGTTCTCTCAAGAGGGGTTGGACTCTCTTCCACTCTGGCGTTGCAAGTAATGAGAGGCTGGGTTGGCAATTCTTATTGCCCCCCGGCTCAAAGCCTGCACATTGGACTTAACCCAGTAGACGAGATGGTAGCTTCCCTCCGCTTTCTGGTTGGGTGACGGGTCCTGACTGTTGGTGTTTACGCACCAAACAGCAGCTCAGAGTACCCACTCTTTTTGGATTCCCTTGAGAGTGCTCCCTCGGGTGATTCCCTTGTTCTGCTGGGGGTCTACAACGCTCATGTTGGCAACGACAGTGAAACCTGGAGAGTCGTGATTGGGAAAAATGGCCACCCGCATCTGAACCCAAGTGGTGCTTTGTTATTGGACTTTTGTGCTCGTCATGGATTGTCCATAACAAACACAATGTTCAAACATAAGGGTGTCCATATGTGCACTTGGCACCAGGACACCCTCGGCCGCAGTTCCATGATTGACTTTGTAGTTGTGTCATGGGATTTGCGGCCTCATGTTTTGGACACTCGGGTAAAGAGAGGGGCGAGCTTTCTACCGATCACCACCTGGTGAGCTGGCTCCGATGGTCGGGAAGGATGCCGGACAGACCTGGCAGGCCCAAACGCATTGTGAGAGTCTTTTGGGAACGCCTAGCAGAGTCTCCTGTCAGAGAGAGTTTCTTTTTCCACCTCCGGAAGAACTTTGAACATGTCACAAAGGAGAGGCTGGACATTGAGTCGGAATGGATCATGTTCCGTGCCTCTCTTGTCGAGCCAGCTGATTGGAGCTGTGGCCGCAAGGTGTTTGGTGCCTGTCGTGGCGGTAATCCTAGAACCCGCTGGTGGCCACCAGCAGTGCGGGATGCCGTCAAGCTGAAGAAAGAGCTTATCTGGTCCTTTTGGCTCATGGGACTCCAGAGGCAGCGGGCATACCGACAGGCCAAGCGAAACCTCCTCAATCCCACCAACACGTCTTCCTATGAGGAAGCAGTGTCTGGTGAATTTTTGGTGGGCTCTCCTATTTCTGGGGCTGAGGTTGCCAAGGTAGTTAAAAACCTCCTCGGTGGCAAGGCCCCGGGGGTAGATGAGCTCCGTCCGGAGTTCCTTAAGGCTCTGGATGCTGTGGGGGCATCGCGTGGACATCTGGGGCGGTACCTCTGGATTGGCAGACCGGGGTGGTGGTTCTTCTCTTTAAGAAGGGGAACCGGAGGGTGTGTTCCAACTATCGTAGATCACACTCCTCAGCCTTCTCGGTAAGGTCTATTCATGTGTACTGGAGAGGAGGAACCTCGGATCCAGGACGAACAGTGTGGTTTTCGTCCTGGTCGTGGAATGGTAGACCAACTCTAATACTCTCGGCAGGGTCCTTGAGTGTGCATGGGAGTTTGCCCAACCAGTCTACATGTGCTTTGTGGACTTGGAGAAGAGATTTGACCGTGGCCACCCGGGAAGTCCTGTGGGGTGTGCTCAGAGAGTATGGGGTATCGGCATGTCTGATTGTGGCGGGTCGCTCCCTGTATGATCAGTGTCAGAGCTTGGTCCGCATTGCCGGCAGTAAGTCGGACCCCTTTCCAGTGAGGGTTGGACTCCGCCAAGGCTGCCCTTTGTCACCGATTCTGTTCATAACTTTTGTGGACAGAATTTCTAGGCGCAGTCATGGCGTTGAGGGGATCCGGTTTGGTGGCTGCAGGATTAGGTCTCTGCTTTTTGCAGATGATGTGGTCCTTATGGCTTCAACTGGCCAGGATCTTCAGCTCTCATTGGATCGGTTCGCAGCCGAGTGTGAAGCGACTGGGATGAGAATCAGCACCTCCAAGTCCGAGGTTCTCGCCCGGGAAAGGGTGGAGTGCCATCTCGAGGTTGGGCAGGAGATCTTGTGGATGAGTTCAAGTACCTGGAGTCTTGTTCATGAGTGAGGGAAGAGTGGATCGTGAGATGCACAGGCTGATCGGTGCGGCGTCTTCAGTAATGAGGACGCTATATCGATTCGTTGTGGTAAGAAGGAGCTGAGCCAGAAGGAAAAGCTCTCAATTTACCGGTTGATTTACGTTCCCATCCTCACCTATGGTCATGAGTTTTGGAGTAAGACCGAAAGGACAAGATCACGGGTACAAGCGGCCAAAATGAGTTTTCTCCGCTGGGTGGCGGGTCTTTCCCTTACTGTAAGAATTTTCACCGAAACCAAACATGTGTCATGTCTAAAACTGCCTGTAATAATGTATTTATGTGAGTTTGTAAGGTTTGCAAAAACAAAAAGTAGTTTTTACTCAATATGAAAGTAATGATCTTAGAATCCTGAGATAATGCGAAAAAAGCAATAAAAATGTAATCAAACACAACTTTTAAACCAAACATGTAAAATGTCTGAAATGCCTGTAATATTGAACTATGTAAGTTTTACTAGAATCAATTGTTTTTGTATGGTTTGCAAATACAAAAATTAGGTTTTACACATAATGACATTATTAATTTAACACTCAATATGAAAGTTATTTAATTATAACTCCTAAATACACATGAAACATGTCAAATAGCGTGAAAAAAATTAGCTTTGTGAGTGTTGCTAGAAACTTTCATAGTGAAAAAAAAAACTACTTTTTGTTTTTGCAAACCTTACAAACTTACATAAATACATTATTACAGACATTTGTAGACATGACACATGTTTGGTTTTGGAGTTATGTTTATATAACTTTTATATTTAGTATGACTGTTATACTGTCATATTGAATAAAAAAAACTAGCTTGTGTCTTTGCAAACTTTACAAAATATAATTTTTCTAGTAAAACTAACAAAGATACACGTCTCCAGGCATTATTACCCATTTTGCATGGGTTGTTTAGGAATTATGTTTAAATACATTTTTATTGCTTTTTTCGCATTATCTCAGGATTCTAAGATCATTACTTTCATATTGAGCAAAAACTACTTTTTGTTTTAGCAAACCTTACAAACTCACATAAATACATTATTACAGGCATTTTTAGACATGACACATGTTTGGTTTTGGAGTTATGTTTATATAACTTTCATATTTAGTATGACTGTTATACTGTCTGAGCTTGTGTCAATGCAAACTTTACAAAATACCATTTTTCTAGGAAAACTAACAAAGATACATGTTTCCAGACATTATTAGCCATTTTGCTTGTGTTGTTTAGGAGTAATGTTTAAATACATTTTTAATTTTTTGTCGCATTATCGGACGTGTGCTGTAGAAAAACAGTTTTATACTGGAACCATTAGCTGCCAGTAGGTTACTGTAATCAAACGGTGAAAATTCTTACAGTAAGGGAGAGACCCGCCACCCAGCGGAGAAAACTCATTTTGGCCGCTTGTACCCGTGATCTTGTCCTTTCGGTCTTACTCCAAAACTCATGACCATAGGTGAGGATGGGATGTGAGTTTTACTAGAATCGGTTGTTTTTGTAAGGTTTGCAAATACAAAAATTAGGTTTTACTCACAATGACAAAATCACACTCAATATGACAGTTATTTAAACATAACTCATGAACTACACATAAAAATGGCTAATAATGCCTGAAATAATAAATCCTTGGGAGTTTTACTGAGTTTTACATTTTGCAAACACAAAAAGTAGTTTTTTACTCAATATGACTGTAATGTTCTTAGAACCCTGAGATAATGGGAAAAAAGCAATACAAATGTATTTAAACCTAACTCTTAAACAACACATGCAAAATGGCTAATAATGCCTAGGGAGACATGTAAGGTTGTTAGTTTAAAAACATTATCTTTTGTAAAGATATCAAAGACACAAGCTAGTTTTTTTAATTCAATAAGACAATATTGAATAAAAAGTCATACTAAATATGAAAGTTACATAAACATAACTCCAAAACCAAACATGTGTCATGTCTAAAAATGCTTGTAATAATGTATTTATGTGAGTTTGTAAGGTTTGCAAAAACAAAAAGTAGTTTTTTACTCAATATGAAAGTAGTGTTCTGAGAATCCTGAGATAATGCAAAAAAAGCAATAAAAATGTATTCAAACACAAATTTTGAACCAAACATGTAAAATGTCTAAAAATGCCTGTAATATTGAATCTATGTAAGTTTTACTAGAATCAATTGTTTTTGTAAGGTTTGCAAATACAAAAATTAGTTTTTACACATAATGACATTATAACTGTAACACTCAATATGACAATTATTTATTTATAACTCCTAACCACACATGAAACATGTCTAATAATGCGTGAAAAATGTATCTTTGTGAGTGTTACTAGAAACATTTTCTTTTGTAAGGTTTGCAAAGACACAGGTTAGTTTTTTTTACTCAATATGACAGTATAACTGCCATACTCAATATGACAGTTATTGAAACATAACTCTTAAACTACACATGAAAAATGACTAACAATGCCTGAAATAATGCATTCTTGTAAGTTTTAATCGAAACATATGCTTTTTTAAGGCTTGCAAACACAACAATTATTTTTTACTCAATATGACAGTAATGTTCTAAAATTCTGAGATAATACGAAAAAATTAATAAAAATTGATTCCAACATAATTCCTAAACCAAACATGCAAAATGTCTAAAAATGTCGTAGTATTGAATCCATGTGAGTTTTACTAGTTTTAGTTGATTTTGTAAGGTTTGCAAATACATAAATTAGGTTTTACTCACAATGACAGTATACTGTCACACTCAATATGACAGTTATTTAAACATAACTCAAACCACACACGAAAAATGGCTAATAATGCCTGAAATAATGCATCGTTGGCAGTTTTACTCGAACACATGCTTTTTTAAATCTTGCAAACACAAAAAGTAATTGTTTTACTCAATAAGACTGTAATGTTGTTAAAATCCTGAGATAATCTCACAACCCTACCTCACTCCAGACCAGGAGAGAGGAGGCTGCAGTGAAGCTGGTCAGGGATATGCATGATGAGCAACACCCTCTGCATGACCTGCTACCTCCAACACGAGGCAGCCGCACTGCCAGGACATTGAGGAACCAACATAAGCTGGCTGAACCCGAGCCCAAAGCCAAGACAAAGAGACTTAAAAACTCTACCCTGCATACTGCAATTAAACTGTATAATAATACTATCTAATTAAATAAGTAATACAGTCATTTACCAGAATGCTAATAGTTTCCATGCTGCTGTTGCCCTGAAAATGAAAATGTTTTTTTTTTATATATATAAAATACTGTCTGTTCTTTTAATTTTTTTTTTATCTTTGTTTGTTTAATATTCATTGTAAAGTTCAGCTGTTTTTTCAGTGGGGCCTTGGCTCCACTGCAAGCATGAATAAATAAAGTCAAGGTCAAGTCAAGGTCATAATGCGAAAAAAGCAATACAAATGTATTTAAACATTACTCCTAAACAACACATGCAAAATTGCTAATAATGCCTGGAAACATGTATCTTTGTTAGTTTTACTAGAAAGATGGTATTTTGTAAAGTTTGCAAAAGCAAAAAGTAGTTTTTTACTCAATATGAAAGTAATGATCTTAGAATCCTGAGATAATGCGAAAAAAGCAATAAAAATGTATTTAAACATAAAATCCTAACAACACATGCAAAATGGCTAATAATACCTGGAGACATGTATCTTTGTTAGGGTTTACTAGAAAAATGATCTTTTGTAAAGTTTGCAAAGACACTAGCTAGTTATTTTAAATTCAATATGACAGTATAACAGTCATACTAAATATGAAAGTTATCGAAACATAACTCCAAAACCAAACATGTGTCATGTCTAAAAATGCCCTGTAATAATGTATTTATGTGAGTTTGTAAGGTTTGCAAAAACAAAAAGTAGTTTTTTACTGAATATGAAAGTAATGATCTTAGAATCCTGAGATAATGCGAAAAAAAGCAATACAAATGTATTTAAACATAATTCTAAACAACCCATGCAAAATGGGTATAATGCCTGGAGACATGTATCTTTGTTAGTTTTACTAGAAAAATTATCTTTTGTAAAGTTTGCAAAGACACAAGCTAGTTTTTTTTTATTCAATATGACAGTATAACAGTCATACTAAATATGAAAGTTATCTAAAACATAACTCCAAAACCAAACATGTGCCATGTCTAAAAATGCCTGTAATAATGTATTTATGTGAGTTTGTAAGGTTTGCAAAAACAAAAAGTAGTTTTTTACTCAATATGAAAGTAATGATCTTAGAATCCTGAGATAATGCGAAAAAAGCAATAAAAATGTATTTAAAACATAATTCCTAAACAACCCATGCAAAAATGGGTAATAATGCCGGGAGACATGTATCTTTGTAAGTTTTACTAGAAAAATTATCTTTTGTAAAGTTTGCAAAGACACAAGCTAGTTTTTTTTTTATTCAATATGACAGTATAACAGTCATACTAAATATAAAAGTTATATAAACATAACTCCAAAATCAAACACGTGTCATGTCTAAAAATGTCTGTAAAAATGTATTTATGCAAATTTGTAAGGTTTGCAAAAACAAAAAGGACTTTTTTACTCACTATGAAAGTAATGATTTTAGAATCCTGAGATAATGCGAAAAAGCAATAAAAATGTATTTAAACATAATTGCTAAACAACCCATGCAAAATGGGTAATAATGCCTGGAGACATGTATCTTTGTTAGTTTTACTAGAAAAATTATCTTTTGTAAAGTTTGCAAAGACACAAGCTAGTTTTTTTTAATTCAATATGACAGTATAACAGTCATACTAAATATGAAAGTTATCTAAACATAACTCCAAAACCAAACATGTGTCATGTCTAAAACTGCCTGTAATAATGTATTTATGTGAGTTTGTAAGGTTTGCAAAAACAAAAAGTAGTTTTTAACTCAATATGAAAGTAATGATCTTAGAATCCTGAGATAATGCGAAAAAAAGCAATAAAAATGTAATCAAACACAACTTTTAAACCAAACATGTAAAATGTCTGAAATGCCTGTAATATTGAACTATGTAAGTTTTACTAGAATTAATTTGTTTTTGTATGGTTTGCAAATACAAAAATTAGGTTTTACACATAATGACATTATTAATTTAACACTCAATATGAAAGTTATTTAATTATAACTCCTAAATACACATGAAACATGTCAAATAGCGTGAAAAAAATTATCTTTGTGAGTGTTGCTAGAAACATTTTCTTTTGTAAGGTTTGCAAAGACACAAGTTAGTTTTTTTTTTAACTCAATATGACAGTATAACGCCACACTCAATATGACAGTTATTTAAACATAACTCCTAAACCACACCTGAAAAATGGCTAATAATGCCTGAAATAATGCATCTTGGGAGTTTTACTGGAAACATATGCTTTTTTAAGGCTTGCAAACACAACAATTATTTTTTTACTCAATATGACAGTAATGTTCTAAAAATCCTGAGATAATGCGAAAAAAGCAATACACATGTATTCCAACATAATTCCTAAACCAAACATGCAAAATGTCTGAAAATGTCTGTAATATTGAATCCATGTGAGTTTTATTTGAATCAGTTGTATGGTTTGCAAATACAAAAATTGGGTTTTGTAACAAACACAAGTTAGTTTTTTTTACTCAATATAACAGTTTAGCTGTCATACTATATATGAAAGTTATATAAACATAACTCCAAAACCAAACATGCATTATGTCCAAAACTGCCTGTAATATTGTATATATGTGAGTTTTACTAGAATCAGGGATGCAAATACAAAAATTGGGTTTTATGACAGTATACTGTCACACTCAATATGACAGTTATTTAAACATAACTCAAACAACACATGCAAAATGGCTAACAATGCCTGGAGACATGTTATTACGACATTAGTTTTACTAGAAAAATGGTCTTTTGTAAGGTTTGCAAAGACACAAGTTAGTTTTTTTTTATTGAATATGACAGTATAACTGTCATAATAAATATAAAAGTTATATAAACATAACTCTAAAACCAAACATGCATTATGTCTAAAAATGCCTGTAATATTGTATCTGTGTGAGTTTAACTAGATTTAGTTGTTTTTGTAAGGTTTGCAAATACAACATATGGGTTTTACTCACTATGACAGTATACTGTCACACTCAATCTGACAGTTATTTAAACATAACTCCTAAACCACACATGCAAAATGGCTAATAATGCCTGGAGATATGTATCTTTGTGAGTTTTACTAGAAACAATATATTGTGTAAGGTTTAGTTAGTTTTTGTATTCAATCTGACAATATAACTGTCATTCTAAATCCATCCATTTTCTTCCGCTTATCCGAGGTCGGGTTGCCTGAGAAGAAAATCCCAGACTTCCCTCTCCCCAGCCACTTCGTCCAGCTCTTCTCGGGGTATTCCGAGGCGTTCCCAGGCCAGCCGGGAGACATAGTCTTTCCAATGTGTCCTAGGTCTTCCCCGTGGCCTCCTGCCGGTCGGACTTGCCCTAAACACCTCCCTAGAGGCGTTCGGGTGGCATCCTGAGCAGATGCCCGAACCAACTCATTGGCTCCTCTCAATGCGGAGGAGCAGCTGCTTTACTCTGAGTTCCTCCCGGATGACAGAGCTTCTCACCCTATCTCTAAGGGAGGGACCCTCCACCCGGCAGAGGAAACGCATTTCGGCCGCTTGTACCCGTGTCCTTGTCCTTTCGGTCTTAACCCAAAGCTGGGAACGTAGATCGACGGTAAATTGAGAGCTTTTCCTTCTGGCTCAGCTCCTTCTTCACCACAACGGATCGATATAGCGTCCTCAATACTGAAGATGCCGCACCGATCCGCCTGTGGATCACCCGATCCACTCTATCCTCACTCGTGAACTAGACTCCTAGGTACTTGAACTCCTCCACTTGGGGCAAGATCTCCTCCCCAACCTGGAGATGGCACTCGACCCTTTCCTGCACGAGAACCATGGACTTGGACTTGGAGGTGCTGATTCTCATCCCAGTCGCTTCACACTCAAGGACCCTGCCGAGAGTATAGACCTGGTCTACCGTTCCACGACCAGGACGAAAACCACACTGTTCGTCCTGGATCCGAGTTTCTTCCTATCCAGTACACATGAATAGACCTTACCGGGAAGGCTGAGGAGTGTGTTTCACGATAGTTGGAACACACCCTCCGGTTCCCCTTTATAAAGAGAGGAACCACCACCCCGGTCTGCCAATCCAGAGGTACCGCCCCCAATGTCCACGCGATGTTGCAGAGTCTTGTCAACCAAGACAGCTCCACAGTTTTCAAAGCCTTAAGGAACTCCGGACGGAACTCATCCACCCCCTGGGGCCTTGCCACCGAGGAGCTTTTTAAATACCTAGGCAACCTAAGCCCCAGAAATAGGAGAGCCCACCACAGATTCCCCAGGCACTGCTTGGCCTTTCGGTATGCCCGCTGCCTCTGGAGTCCCATGAGCCAAAAGGACCCGATAGGCTCTTTCTTCAGCTTGACGGCATCCCTCACTGCTGGTGGCCACCAGTGAGTTCTAGGATTACCGCCACGACAGGCACCAAACACCTTGCGGCCACAGCTCCAATCAGCCGGCTCCACAAGAGAGGCACGGAACATGGTCCACTCAGACTCAATGTCCAGCACCTCCTTTGTGACATGTTCAAAGTTCTTCCGGAGGTGGAAATTGTAACTCTCTCTGACAGGAGACTCTGCTAGGCGTTCCCAGCAGACCCTCACAATGCGTTTGGGCCTGCCAGGTCTGTCCTGCATCCTCCCCCACCATCGGCGCCAGCTCACCACCAGGTGATGATCGGCAGAAAGCTCTGCCCCTCTCTTCACCCGAGTGTCCAAAACATGAGGCCACAAATCCCATGACACAACTACAAAGTCAATCATGGAACTGCGGCCGAGGGTGTCCTGGTGCCAAGTACACATATAGACACCCTTATGTTTGAACATTGTGTTTGTTATGGACAATCCGTGACGAGCACAAAAGTCCAATAACAAAGCACCACTTGGGTTCGATCCGGGTGGCCATTTTTCCCAATCACGACTCTCCAGGTTTCACTGTCCTTGCCAACATGAGCATTGAAGTCCCCCAACAGAACAAAGGAATCACCCGAGGGAGCACTCTCCAGTACTCCCTCAAAGGAATCCAAAAAGAGTGGGTACTCTGAGCTACTGTTTGGTGCGTAAACACAAACAACAGTCAGGACCCGTCACCCAACCCGATGGCGGAGGGAAGCTACCATCTCGTCTACTGGGTTAAAGTCCAACGTGCAGGCTTTGAGCAACAACAATTGCCACCCCAGCCTCTCATTGCTTGCAACGCCAGAGTGGAAGAGAGTCCAGCCCCTCTTGAGAGAACAGGTTCCAGAGCCCTTGCTGTGCGTCGAAGTGAGTCCAACTATATCTAGCCGGAACTTCTTCACCTCGCGCACCAGCTCAGGCTCCTTCCCTCCCAGCGAGGTGACGTTCCACGTCCCAAGAGCGAGCTTATGTAGCCGATAATCGGACCGCCAAGTGCCCTGCTTTCGGCTGCCGCCCAGTTCACACTGCATCCGACCTCTATGACCTCAATGGGCCCATGAGTGGTGAGCCCATTGGAGGGTTGACCCACGTTGCCTCTTCGAGCTGAGCCCGGCAGGGCCCCATGGAGACATCGTGCCCCACCTCTGCGCCTGGCTCCACAGGAGAGCCACGGTGACCCGTGCCTGGGCGAGAAAAAAATCTAGGTCCTCGATTTGTACTTTTCATAAAGGTCTTTGAGCTGCTCTTTGTCTGATCCCTCACCTAGGACCTGTTTGTCTTGAGGGACCCTACCAGGGGGCATAGAAGTCCTCGGACAACATAGCTCCTAGGATCAGTGGTACACGCAAACCACAGAGGTGGCGGCTCAGAAAGGGGGTTATATAAAAATAATTACAAAACCAAACATGCAATATGTCTAAACATGCCTGTAATATTGTATTAATGTGAGTTTTACTAGAATCAGTTGTTTTTGTAAGGTTTGCAAATACAAAATATGGGTTTTACTCACTATGACAGTATAATGTCAAACTCAATCTGACAGTTATTTAAACATAACTTCTAAACCACACATGCAAAATGGCTAATAATGCCTGGAGATATGTATCTTTGTGAATTTTACTAGGAACAACATATTGTGTAAGGTTTAGTTAGTTTTTGTACTCAATATGACAGTATAACTGTCATACTAAATCCATCCATTTTCTTCCGCTTATGGTCGGGTTATGGTCGGGTTGCGGGGGCCGCAGCCTAAGCAGAGAAGCCCAAACTTCCCTTTCTCCAGCCACTTCGTCCAGCTTTTCTCGGGGGATCCCGAGGCGTTCCCAGGCCAGCCGGGAGACATAGTGTTCCGAATGTGTCCTGGGTCTTCCCCGTGGCCTCCTGCCGGTCGGACTTGCCCTAAACACCTCCCTAGGGAGGCGTTCGGGTGGCATCCTGAGCAGATGCCCGAACCACCTCATCTGGCTCCTCTCCATGTGGAGGAGCAGCGGCTTTACTGTGAGTTCCTCCAGGATGACAGAGCTTCACCTTCACCAGGGGTGTCAAACTCAAATACAGAGTGGGCCAAAGTTTAAAACTGAACCAAGGTTCAACAAATTAACCTTTTAATAGGGACCCAAACAAGTTTTGCTTTGAATATTGAACAAGCAAGGATTATATAACTTTATAGTGACATGCAAAATCGAGATTCAAATAATAATAATAATAATTAAAAAATATCAATTGCATATCAAATACAATTTAAATAAAAATTGAATGCCTCTTTTCTATTTGCAGCCTTCTGAGGTAAATATCAAGATTAACTTTTTCCACAGGTTAATAAATTTGAAAATAAAATAACAATGAATAAGACAACCATTCAGGACTTTAAACTGCTCAGTTTGCAACACACTGATCTAATTTGATGTGCCCAAGCCAGATACCTGGCATCTTTTTTTGGATGCTAGTTCTTTAATGTCGGGGCTCAGGCTTTGAGCCGAGGCGACTTTCATTATCGAACGAAGGTGTTCAACAGTCATATCTCGTACAACCAATTCTAACATCGTTCAGACCCAGTCACAAGATATGTGCAGTTTCAGCACCCATACACAAATGAATGCAAAGCATACTTCATCAACAGCGATACGGGTTACACTGAGGGTGCCAGTATAAAAAACTTTAACACTGTTAGAAATATACACCACACTGTGAACCCACACCAAACAAGAATAAAAAACAATTTTCGGGAGAACATCCGCACCGTAACACAACATAAACACAAAAGAACAAATACCCAGAATCCTTTGCAGCACTAACTCTTTCGGGATGCTACAAAATACACCCCCGCTACCACCAAACCACCCCCACCCACACACACACAAACCTTGCAGCGTCCCGGAAGATTTAGTGCTACAAAGGGTTCTGGGTATTTGTTCTGTTGTGTTTATGTTGTGTTACGGTGCGGATGTTCTCCCGAAATGTGTTTTTCATTCTTGTTTGGTGTGGATTCACAGTGTGGCGTATATTCCTAAAAGTGTTAAAGTTTTTTTATTTGGCTACCGTCAGTGTAACCTGTATCGCTGTTGATGAAGTATGCGTTGCATTCAATTGTGTGTGGGTGCAGAAGCTGCACTGACATGAAACTGGGCCAGCACTCGTTTGACTAGCTGAAAAAAAAAAAAAAATTTCGGGAGGAGTGCTGGAGTCAAACCCGGGAGGGTTGGCAAGTATTAGAAGTAGCGGTGTTACTGCGGCACTGCTGCAATGTATAATCCACGGTCCAGCTTTAGCGTTAATTTGATATTGCCTCGATGGCCCACGGGCCAGAGTTTGACACCCATGACCTTCACTGTAAAAAATTACTGTAAAAATAAAAAATAAAATTACAGTTATATACTCCATCCATCCATCCATTTTCTACCGCTTATTCCCTTCGGGGTCGCGGGGGGCGCTGGAGCCTATCTCAGCTACAATCGGGCGGGAGGCGGGGTACACCCTGGACAAGTCGCCACCTCATCGCAGGGCCAACACAGATAGACAGACAACATTCACACTCACATTCACACACTAGGGCCAATTTAGTGTTGCCAATCAACCTATCCTGTTCTTCTTAAAAGCAGTTAAGTACTGTAAATTGTGTTGCATTTTTCAAAAAATATCGACCAGCAGTAAGTTACTGTAAAACCTACAGTATAATTCAGTATTTTTCAGACTTGTTTCTTGGGTCCGCCCACAATTCGTCCAACCGAGCTTCATTTCACCTGGCCGCCCCTGCTAAATCCATCCTACTGCATCGTGTGTTTTTGATAACAAGGTAAGAGTCACTTGTACCTTGATGTGTCTTTTCCTGTTTGAATTACTTTTTATATATATTTATAAAGTCTGGAGGTCTACTTGCATTAAAAAAATGTTCACAGCACTGAGAAAAGGTTGAGAACCACTGCCTTAGGACAGTGGTTCTCAACCTTTTTTCAGTGATGTACCCCTGTGAACATTTTTTTAATTCAAGTACCCCCTAATCAGAGCAAAGCATTTTTGGTTGAAAAAAAAGAGATAAAGAAGTAAAATACAGCACTATGTCATCAGTTTCTGATTTATTAAATTGTATAACAGTGCAAAATATTGCTCATTTGTTGTGGTCTTTCTTGAACTATTTGGAAAAAAAGAATGACAAATAACTAAAAACTTGTTGAAAAATAAACAAGTGATTCAATTATAAATAAATATTTTTACACATAGAAGTAATCAACTTAAAGTGCCCTCTTTGGGGATTGTAATAGAGATCCATCTGGATTCATGAACTTCATTCTCAACATTTCTTCACAAAAAAAGAAATCTTTAACATCAATATTTATGGAACATGTCCACATGTCTCAGCTGCATTACTGCTACGCTTTAACCACGCCTCCATTGTTTTCTACATGGATAGTTGATTGACAGTTGGTGCCGTGTGGCACCGCCAGGTAGGGTCAAACCATCATGGCATGGGGGAAACTCTGGCTTTATGGTAATGAATGGAATAGCCTACTTGATTAGATGTTCAGTTTATGAACTTACATTCATATTTTGTCGAAGTATTATTCAATAAATATATTTATAAAGGGTTTTTGAATTGTTGCTATTTTTAGAATATTTTTTTTTTAAATCTCACGTACCCCTTGGCATACCTTCAAGTACCCCCAGGAGTACGCGTACCCCCATTTGAGAACCACTGCCTTAGGAGACTAGATGTAAACAGAGTAAAGAGAGAGCGAGTGAGGTGGCCATTCCAAATACTTTTAAAATGCTACCCATATTGGATACTGTTTAGGAACATAAACTGCATTTCTTGACTGTACCAGTTGCTGGTGACAAAGTCACAATAAAACGTTGGATGATCAGCATGGAAGGTGATGTCATCTGCAAAGGCGTCCAACCTAGCTTCATCTCAGGGCTTGCTGCCCTTCTTGCTTGGTGCTCGGACATTGGAATTTGTTCAAAGGTAAATCCTCTCGATACTGTTAAATACTGTTAGGATATTTTATTTTATATTTCTCACCTCTGTTCAGGAATTTGACTTGTCATTTCCCCAATTCTGTGCCTTAAATCAATGACTCTTCTGTTCCTTTGTGGACCTTCTTATTAGGGACCGAAGCACCAGTTTGACTCTAGGATACAGAGAAGGTAGGTAATGTGCAGGTAAAGATATGTTGACTGGGTCAAATAAGGAAGCACCTGTTTGACCCCAGGATGCAGAAAAAGTAGGTAATTTGCAGGTATGTTGACTGGGTGATGGCAGGAAGCACCAGCGTGACCCGAGGATGCAGAGCAAATAGGTAATGTGCGGGTGAAGATATGTTGAATGGGTAAAGGCAGGAAGCACCAGTGTGACCCCACTATGCAGAGAAGGTAGGTAATGTGCGGGTGAAGGTATGTTGAATGGGTGAAAGAAGGAAGCGCAGGTGTGGTCGACGCAATGCAGACAAGGTAGGTATGTGCAGGTGAAGATATGTTGTATGGTGAAAGAAAGAAGCACCAGTGTGACCCCAGGATGCAGGGAAGGTAGGTAACAAGCAGGTAAAGATATGTAGAATGGGTAAAGGCAGGAAACACCAGCTAGACGCCAGGATACAGAGAAGGTAGGTAATGTGCAGGTAAAGATATGTTGAATGGGTAAAGGTAGAAAGCACCAACATGACCACACTATGCAGAGAAGGTAGGTGATGTGCAGGTAGAGATATGTTGAATGGGTAAAGGCAAGAAGCACCAGTGTGACCCCAGGATGCAGAGAAGATAGGTAATGAGCAGGTAACGATATGTTAAATGGGTGAAAGCAGGAAACATCAGCGTAAATACACGGTCCCGTAGATGGAGAGAAAACATAAATAGAGAGAGGGATTGGGGAGGCTTTAGCATTGTCTTCCTCTCTGAATTTGTCTT